>NC_031994.1:528691-531521 GCF_001879085.1 Nicotiana attenuata
TTTCGGAATGTCATCAATGCCAGGTGCACGGCGACTTGATCCATGCACCTCCGACAGAACTCCATCCGATGTCAGCACCTTGGCCGTTTGTTGCTTAGGGCATGGATGTCATTGGGCCGATCGAGCCGAAAGCTTCGAATGGGCATAGGTTCATACTGGTAGCAATTGACTATTTCACAAAATGGGTTGAAGCCATCACCCTCAAGTCAGTCACCAAGAAAGCCGTGGTAGACTTTGTGCACTCCAATCTCATTTGCCGCTTTGGCATTCCTGCAATTATTATTACCGACAATGCAGCTAACTTGAACAGTCGCCTGATGGAGGAGGTATGTGAACAATTCAAGATAACGCATAGAAACTCAACTCCCTACCGGCCAAAAGCCAATGGTGCTGTCGAGGCAGCAAATAAGAACATCAAGAAGATTTTGAGAAAGATGATTCAAAGCTCCCGGCAATGGCATGAAAAGTTACCCTTCGCATTACTTGGATATCGCACCACAGTACGTACATCAATTGGAGCAACACCGTACTTGTTAGTTTACGGTACTGAAGCAGTCATACCTGCAGAAGTGGAAATTCCTTCACTCCGGATAATCGTTGAGGCGGAGATTAAGGACAGTGAATGGGTTAAAACCCGACTAGAGCAATTGTCATTAATTGATGAAAAACGGATGGCCGCGATTTGTCACGGACAGCTGTACCAACAAAGAATGGCCCGTGCCTATAATAAGAAAAGTGCGTCCCAGGAATTTTGAAGTGGGACAGCTGGTACTCAGACGCATTCTCCCTCATCATCAGGAAGCAAAAGGGAAGTTTGCCCCTAATTGGAAAGGTCCATACATCATCCGGAAAATATTGCCAAGAGGAGCACTGTATCTGGGAGACATCGAAGGGAATGATCCTGAGACAGCAGTCAACGCAGATGCAGTAAAAAGGTACTACGTCTAATCCTCATTCGGCGATGGCTTTTGTGCAATTGAGATGACGAAGGCTTTCTTTCTCACTATCCAAACACTGTCAATCTTTGTAAACCCCTTTTGAGCCGGTTACCTTTCTTTGGCTACCCTCTTTGGAACCCAGAAGTACGAAAAGAAAAGAAAAAGAAAAGAAAAAGAAAAAAAAAAGAGAAAAAGAAAAAGAAAAAAAAAGAAAAAAAATATATATGAAAAAAAAAAGAGAAAAAAAAACAAAAGAAAAGAAAATATGATGAAAAGAAAAAGGAAAAGAAAAGAAAAACAAAAACAAACAAAAACAAAAACAAAAACAACCAAAAAAAAAAACAAATGTTTCCTGAACTACGTTTGACTTGATCCTGAAAAGGTACGTAGGCAGCCTCTCCCTGAGGTTCAGTCACACCAAAACAAAAATCTCAATTTCCCCAAAAGATGAAACTGGGGCAGATGATATAATGGCTCGGCCATGAATCCGCCGAAATGGTTCCAAAGTTGTAGTTCCGCCCAAAATCCTTTTTACTCCAAAACCTTGTCCAAGTCCTTCTGATCAATTGGCAAAGGCGTGGGAATTGAAAAGCAACATTGTTGGAAGCTAGTATTAGTCCAAATTGAGAGAAATAAAATGAGAGAGTCTTATCGGTGAAAACCTTCGGGCACCATAAGGCGACGGTGAGAAGAGAAATTGAAAATGAGAGAGTCCGTTGGGTGAAAACTCGTAAAGAGCACTAGCGGGCGATGGTGAGAAGAGAAATGAGAGAGGTCAATTAGCGAAAACCCACAAAGGGTGCTGTCGGCCGAAAAGAAGACATCTCGCCACTAAAGGAGTCCTGGCAAGGTTCCCTGGTTTTGAAATACTGATTAATGGGTTCACGAGAAGCCGGAAAGTTTGTGTGGGTCGGGCATCCAGTCCAAGAAGCATGTCATGATCATTTGAAGCCAGCATGCACACCCCAGATAAGTCCTTCTTTTCCCCGAAAGGGGCGCTTCTCTTTAAACTCATATGATTGCCTTTTTGCATACTTCTCTTTGAAACCCTTTCGGTTTAACTCTGATTCCGTAACTAGTACAAAGAAAAGGTGGCAGGACCGGTTTCACAGGGCTCCGCCTGGTCAGAGTCGAAGAAAATACTCAGCCTTAGCGAGTGCATCAGGCCAATCCCGACTGACCATGGTGGTTGATGCTTTCAAAGCGAAAACAGTGGAAAAGAAAGAAAATCAAAGGCAAGGGCAGAATAAAGTGAAAAGGTCAGAGCCTACACGGGCGAGTCATAATGAAATCCTGAAGGCTGAACCCGGTCGGTTTGAAAAGAGATTCACCCTCAAGGCAAACGAGCAACAAAGTTCTCAGCGGAAATGGGGCCGGGATCAAGCAATTGAGATGATCAAGGCCACAAAACCAACCACCGTTTCAAACTAACAAATTGTTCTTTGTTGAAAACAGGTCTAATTCAAAGCAACCGTGCAAAAAGCAGGTGCAGTCCAAAAAGAAATGAAATGCGCAAGCGCTGAAACAGCTTTGCAGCAGGAAAACGACCAAAAAGGAAGTTTCCCCTCCCCAAGCTCTTTCATGTGTTTGCAAAATAAAAGGAAAAACATAAAAGAGGAAAACAAAAGAAGAAGAAAGAAGAAAAGAAATAAAAATGAAAATCCCAAAAGAAAAACAAATCATGGTAGCATAGGTTCCCATTCCTTAAAAATCCCGGCCAAATAACCGAGGAGCTTTTTCTTTCCAAATCCCGGAACAAAAACCGAGGATCTCCCGGCACAAAAACCGTGGAGCTTTTTCTTTTCCAAATCCCGGAACAAAAACCGAGGATCTCCCGGCACAAAAATCGTGGAGCTTTTTTCTTTCAAATCCCGGAACAAAAACCGAGGATC
>NC_031994.1:531621-566455 GCF_001879085.1 Nicotiana attenuata
ATACCTTCCTTGATTTTGTCTCCATCCTTTGCCTCTTCCACGACCTCTTCTTTGACTATAGTCTTGGCTTTTATTGTCTCTATTTGGTGGTTGACTACCACCTCTTCCTCCTCTACCACGACCTCTTCTATTTCCACGACCTTTTTGTTGCGAACCGCGCCTTTCATCTTTCTCCTTGAAGGAAAGTTTTGCTTGCAACGCCTTTTCAATCGATTCTTCTTTCGGTTTCTTCAATTTTTCTTCATGGGCTTGCAAAGAACTCGAAAGTTCATCTATGGTCATGGTGTCCAAGTCTTTGGACTCTTCAATAGCAACAACAATATAATCAAATTTTGAATCTAGGGATCGTTGTATTTTTGCAACGACCCTATCATCCTTCAACTCTTCACCATATCTTTTCATTTGATTGACAATAGCCAAAACTCTTGAAATGTAATCTGAAACAGATTCATTTTCTTTCATATGCAATGATTCAAACTCTCCTCTTAAGGACTGGAGACGAACCTTTTTCACTTTGTCCAAACCTTTAAAGGAAGTTTGAAGAATGTCCCATGCTTGCTTGGAGGTTGTTGCATTTGCAACCTTCTCGAACATCTTGTCATCCAAACCTTGATGGATGAGAGTGAGTGCCTTTTGATCTTTCTTATTTGTGGCTGCAGCATCTTCCGTTTCATCAACTCCAGACTCTACCTGTTCCCAAACATCATAGGCACCAAGCAAGGCCTTCATTCGAATACACCAATTCCCATAGTTCTCTTTTGTGAGCATAGGAACTTGGAATGATGTTCCATTAGTGTTTGTCATCTTTTCTCCAAGTTTGGTTGTCTCTCAATACACCGACTCTGATACCAAATGTTAGAAATTTTTGGGAGAGCAAGCAACTAACAACACTCAAAACTCACTATTAGATAGGTGGAGGAAAGGATGATTTCTATTCAACTTCACTTACACCAAAGTGCTAGCATACAGTGGTACTTTATAGCACGANGCCATACTAACTCATCACCATAATAGCGTAAAAATAATTAAAAACTTCAATTATACCAACAAGAGAAAAAGGAAAGTGTCAACAAGTTATAAATGAATCATGAACTTCTGCTCGCGATCGACCTAGAATGAAAGAAAATGTTAGTAGAGGTAAAGGCATCACATGAAGGTTAGTGAAACAAAAGCCATGCATTTTTGGCATCACATAAAAGCATCGATCTAATTCCAATATAAAATTAGTATACGATCACAGAATTCGTAAATAAAATGCAAATCTCTCAACAAGAAAAGAGGAATTTCACCGAAATTTAAAGAAACCATTAGCAAGAAAAGGAATTTTTAGGAATTTCAGAAAAGCCAAATTGAAAAGTCATTAAATTGAAAGCAAAAATTTCAGAGAAACCTTACAAGTAAGTCTTTGAAAAATGGAGGTCAACAGCGGCTGCAAACCCTAAAAAAACGAAATCCCCAATTGAAACTGATAGCCACAGAACCAGACGAAGAGAAAGTTTTGAAATTTGAGAAGAGAAATTAGAAGAATTTTATCGCTTCCATCAACGATTTCCTCCGAACTCACCCCGCGTCACTCAATGAACAGAGAGGTACAAGAAGAGCCAGATCTTAGGGAAGAAGGACGAGATCTTCTTGTTGTGTGGGTAAATTTGACAGGCATATTTTAATTAGAGTATTTTAGAGCGTAACTTTTTGCCAAAAACAAATAGAGGGAAATCTGAACGGGAAATTTTAGAGGACTTTAGAGCACGTTTATGGAGGATCGCAATTGCAAATATAAACAACCACTCCCTTAAAGGGTTACATTACATGTGACTAAACGTTGCCTTAATTTAATGGATCGGCAACACGTGAAAAGCGTAGCCTTTAAAATAAAAAAGAACACTTTGTAAGCGTTGCTAGAATTCCGTGGCCAAAAGTGCTCGATAAAGGCCACCCCTTAAAAAACGTCCTGTAGATATTTTTGGCAACACTTTTCAAGCGTTGTCTAAAATTGGTGTGACCTTAGGCCATTTTTGTTGTAGTGATATTATCTCGCACTACTATAAATTATATCTTCAAAACCAGTCCTTAGACATAAACTCCTTTTCGATTATTTCCTTTATTCCCTTTCGCTATTATGCTCTCACACGATCAGTTATTATAGTTGAAGTGATGATAATTATTATTTCGTCAAATTTAAATTTCTATGGTGCATTTTCTATGCACTTGACAAGTTTCCGATAGTACTATAGTTTTATCTCCGGTGTATTTTAAGGGATAAATATTTTACAATTTCTTGTAGATGAACAAGGATTTGCTAAATTACTTCCTGAAGATCATTTTACTACCGACTTAGATCCTTCGAGAAACTACAAGAAAATAAATTTAATTCCCAGAATCAAATTATAAAAAGAATGAAGCACAGTTAAAGAATGTAATTTCTTTTCCAATAATTGAGATCACAATCGAGAAACTGTACAACTTACCCTGCGAGAAAATTTAGTGTAAGAATCTCTACTTGAAACCTGTAATGCACAATTCTTCTGAGCTTTGTTGAATTTTGATGATACCCAGAACGTAAAACTCGATTTCCATATCGAAAATCCTAATATGCTTATCAATGCCCAGCAAAGTCTCTTGCGAGGTTTATAGAAATAAAAAAAATACCTACATACAACAAGCAAATCTATACACCTGACATCGATTCAACCTTTTACTGAAAAGAAAAAAGGAGAAAAAATACACATGAAATGAATTCAACACAAACTCTTAAGAAAAAAAAGCAAAAAGAAACACGTAGACACCCAGATGGAGAAGAGAAGAGAAAGAAAAACTAACCTTTTGGGAAGAGGGGTGAATACATGGAGAAACAGAGAAAAGTCATAGAAAGTGACAAAAATATAAATCGAACACTGAAATAAATAATTCCAAACAACATGAAGGAAGAAGATCAGGTGAACTGAAAACTAACCCCTTAAGATTAACTAAATATTCAAATTCCAAGAAATTTTAATGTAAGAAATAAAGAAAGTATTCAATAATAAATTTTTGGCACCTGCAAATCAACAGTTAGAGAGTATAAATCAATCTTTTAGAACTTCCAAATACGACGATAACCAGGTTGGGAGTTCATAGCATCAGTCTATGATTTAGAAACAGAATTGGGGTTTCTTTGATTTGAAACCTTTTCAGTGAAATTTGTTGTTCCTCTTCGGGGAGGTACAAAGAAGAAACGACAAGAATGGGGGCCGTGAAGGGAAAGAGAAAGACGAAAAGATAATAGAGGGAGACATACCAAGCTGTGGAAGTACTGGAAAAACAGCTAGTCCATACATGACCACACTAGTTCACACAAATTCACACATGTCCACACCTCACTCTTTTCTAACTATATGTATGAAAATATTAAATTAATGTAAACAAATCTAAACAAATGTGGACAAATGGAAACAAGTTTATTACTATTTTTAACATCCCCCTTAAACTTGTTTCATTACTCCAAGCGCCATCCTTAACTTTTGAAAAGCGTCAATCTTCAAAGGCTTGGTGAAAATATCCGCAATTCGATCTCCAGACTTCACATGCTCAAGCTCCACAACTTTATTAGATATGCAATCTCTAATAAAATGATATCTCGTATCGATGTGCTTGCTTCTTTCATGAAATACCGGGTTCTTGGCTAAATATATTGCCGATTTGTTGTCAACAAAAATCTTTGTAGCATCCTTCTGTGGTTGCTGAAGTTCTTCCAACAAGCTCCTTAGCCAAATTGCATGGCAAACACACGAACAAGCTGCTACATACTCCGCTTCACAAGTTGACAAAGTCGCAATTGGTTGCTTCTTAGAATTCCATGTAAATGCGGAATTTCTAAAAAAGAAAACAAACCTAGTAGTACTTTTCCGATCATCAATATCACCAGCCCAGTCACTATCACAATATCCCACGAACTTGGATTCTTTAGAAGATGAATAAAGAATTCCATAATCAAGCGTACCTTTGATGTACCGAAGTATTCTTTTGGCTACCTTTAAGTGCGAGGTAGTAGGACTTTCCATAAAGCGACTCAGGAGTCCAACTCCAAAAAGAATATCCGGCCTTGTACATGACAAATACCTTAAGCTTCCAATAAGACTCTTGAAAAATATGGGATTGACTCTATCTCCATCTCCATGCTTGAATATTTTAGCTTCACATTCAACGGGGGTGCTTACGGGATTGCAATTCTCCATCTCAAATTTCTTGAGAATTTCCTTTGCATACTCTCCTTGAGAAATAAAAATGACATCCTTCCTTTGTGCTACTTGAATTCCAAGATAGTAGGACATTAGGCCAATGTCCGTCATCTCAAATTCTCTAGCCATTGCTTTCTTGAATTCTTCCAACATCTTTGGATTATTTCCTGTAATTATCAAGTCATCTACGTACAAGCAAACAAGTAAGATGTCACCATTTTTAGCATTCTTTACATAGAGGGCATGTTCATGTGGACACTTAGAAAAACTATTTGCTTGGAAATATTTGTCAATTCTACTATTTCAAGCTTGCGGGGCTTGCTTCAACCCATATAAAGCCTTCTTTAATTTCAAGACTTTATCTTCTTGTCCTTCAACCTTATATCCCGAAGGTTGATCAATATAGACCTCTTCCTCCAATAGGCCATCCAAGAAAGCCGACTTCACATCCATTTGATGGATTTACCATTGATTTTGTGCCGCCAAAGCAATGACAAAGCAAATTTTTTCCAAACGAGCAATCGGCGCAAATACTTCATCATAGTCAATACCGGCATTTTGCTTGTAGCCTTTAGCTACCAATCTTGCTTCTCCCTTGGAATTCTTCTTTAGCTTGTACACCCATTTGACTTCAATAGTGCTTTTGCCTTTTGGAAGTGTGACCAACTCCCATGTATCATTCTTTTCTATAGCTTTGATTTCTTCATCCATTGCATCCCTCCATTTGGAATTTTGGCAAGCATCTTCAAAGCTTAGAGGCTCCTGTCCACTAGCAAACAAAAATGAGTAAAATCATACAAGTCATTTCTTACCACTTCCGTGTTTTCATACAAGTCACAGAGACGTCTACTCTTGTGAGGTGCTTCACTTGAACTTGAGCTTGATTCCCCATCTTCTTGATCTTGTGGCGGAGGTGTTGAAGGTGGTGTGATAGCCTGCTCCCTATCTTCTTCTTCTTCATCTTCAAAGAATGGACTAAAAGAGTATTCTTGCTCTTTAGATTTCCACTCCCAAGCATTATCTTCATCAAACTCAACATCTCTACTTATGGTGACATTGCCATTTTTTGGGGTATACAATTTATAACCTTTAGAACTTTGATCATAGCCAATGAAGACATACCTCTCTTTTTTTCATAAAGCTTAGACCTCTTCTCATCTGACACATGTGCATATGCGATTCTCCCAAAAACTCGCAAATGAGCAACTTTTGGCTTGAAACCGCTCCATGCCTCTTGTGGTGTTTTTCCACGAACACTTTTGGTGTGACACCGATTTGATAAGTACACCGCACAAGCAACAACTTCAGCCCAGAACTCTTTTGGCATATTTTTGCTCTTCAACATACTCCTCGCCATGTTGAGAATAGTTCGATTCTTTCTCTCCACGATGCCATTTTGCTGTGGTGATCTCAGAACTGTCAAGTAATGATGAATTCTATTTTTCTCGCATAAAATCTTGAATTCATTTGAAGTAAATTCTCCATTATCGGACCTAAGTGACTTAATTTGATAGCCACTTTGCTTCTCCACCATGCTCTTAAACTTTTTGAAGGTTCCAAACACCTCCGATTTTGCCTTCAAAAAATAAACCCAAGTTTTTCGAGAAAAATCATCAATGAAAAGTAAGAAATAATTACTTTTACCAAGTGAAGATGGCTTGATAGGTCCGCACACATCCATGTGAATTAACTCGAGAGGGCATCTTGTTCTTGTTAAAGACTCTTTAGGAAAGTTTTTCCTTGCTTGCTTTCCAAAGAGACATCCTTCACAAAGTTGGTTCGGACGATCAATTGTTGGCAATCCATTCACTATGCTTTCCTTCTTCATCAACCTTAGGCTATCAAAATTCAAGTGACCAAATCTCATATGCCAAAGCCAAGATGAATCTTTGGCACATGAAAGCAAGCACCTCGGAACATCATTTTGAAGATATAATATGAATATTTTATTATTAGCCATAGGTACTTTGGCTAACAATCTTCCCTTTTCATCTCTCATATACAACTTTTTGTCTTTCAAATGAATATCATAATTTTTCTCCAAAAGTTGTCCCAAACTTAAAATATTACTTTTCATCTCCGGCACATACAAAACATTGGAGATTAATTGATGACTTCCATCTCTAAGCGAATTGAAATCGTGCCTTTTTCTTTGATTTGAACTCGCGAAGAGTCTCCTAAAGTGATTGGGCCACCATTCAGCTCCTTAAGCTCCACAAATAACTTTTTCTTTCCACAAATATGACTACTTGCACCGGAGTCAAGGTACCATTTGTTCTTTTCCACACTTTCTTCTCCTTTGCATGCAAGAAGTAGAGTGGCATCTTCATCTTCATCTTCATTTTTGCTCTCCACAAAGTTATTTTTCTCCTCCGAATTATCTTTACATTCCCAGAAAAAATATCCAAATTTATGACAAGTATAACAGTCAACATTGGATTTGTCATACCTTCCTTGATTTTGTCTCCATCCTTTGCCTCTTCCACGACCTCTTCTTTGACTATAGTCTTGGCTTTTATTGTCTCTATTTGGTGGTTGACTACCACCTCTTCCTCCTCTACCACGACCTCTTCTATTTCCACGACCTTTTTGTTGCGAACCGCGCCTTTCATCTTTCTCCTTGAAGGAAAGTTTTGCTTGCAACGCCTTTTCAACCGATTCTTCTTTTGGTTTCTTCAATTTTTCTTCATGGGCTTGCAAAGAGCTTGAAAGTTCATCTATGGTCATGGTGTCCAAGTCTTTGGACTCTTCAATAGCAACAACAATATAATCAAATTTTGAATCTAGGGATCGTTGTATTTTTGCAACGACCCTATCATCCTTCAACTCTTCACCATATCTTTTCATTTGATTGACAATAGCCAAAACTCTTGAAATGTAATCTGAAACAGATTCATTTTCTTTCATATGCAATGATTCAAACTCTCCTCTTAAGGACTGGAGACGAACCTTTTTCACTTTGTCCAAACCTTTAAAGGAAGTTTGAAGAATGTCCCATGCTTGCTTGGAGGTTGTTGCATTTGCAACCTTCTCGAACATCTTGTCATCCAAACCTTGATGGATGAGAGTGAGTGCCTTTTGATCTTTCTTATTTGTGGCTGCAGCATCTTCCGTTTCATCAACTCCAGACTCTACCTGTTCCCAAACATCATAGGCACCAAGCAAGGCCTTCATTCGAATACACCAATTCCCATAGTTCTCTTTTGTGAGCATAGGAACTTGGAATGATGTTCCATTAGTGTTTGTCATCTTTTCTCCAAGTTTGGTTGTCTCTCAATACACCGACTCTGATACCAAATGTTAGAAATTTTTGGGAGAGCAAGACAACTAAACAAACACTCAAAACTCACTATTAGATAGGTGGAGGAAAGGATGATTTCTATTCAACTTCACTTACACCAAATGGCTAGCATACATGGGTATTTATAGCAGAACTCCTACATGTATCTAGCCTAAACTTTATGTGTACATATTAATTAAGTCCACACATATACACACTAGTCCATACATGCCTACACTAGTTCACACAAATTCACACATGTCCACACCTCACTCTTTTCTAACTATATGTATGAAAACATTAAATTAATGTAAACAAATCTAAACAAATGTGGACAAATAGAAACAAGTTTGTTACTATTTTTAACGGACACTACACGTGCTTAGGAAGGGGATCACCATGCAAATTTAGCTTTGGAAAAGGATGGAGTGCAGATTAATTCCTTTGTGGAGGACAGAAGGACTGTAAACAGTGACAAACTTCAAATGCCATACATTAGAGTGAAAATTGCCAAGAACAAACCGCCATAATTGACGATAAGTATTGGGGCAGTTTTGCCTGGAGCTGCAATTTTCTTGTGATTGTATCATTTTTTATGACAGGTACACTGCTCTATGATGCACAATGTCCAATCGTGATTAGAGGTGTCAAAATGGTTAAAAGAAAATAGTTATTCATCTATATTATCCATTAAATAATGGGTTGGATGATGAACTTTTTAACAACGGTCCAATATGGATAAGAACTATATTATCCACTTAGAAAATGGATAACCAACGGATAACTAATGAGTTAACTTTTACATTTTAAAGACTCAAATTGAAGGTTCCTCAAGTTTGGGAGACTAGGAATTCTCCTAAAAGAGATCATATTCAAAAAGCCATGGATAATATGGATATTATCCATAGATAATAAGGATATCCATATTATACATCGGATAATTAACCCGTTTTTATCCGTATTAAATATGGGTCGGATCATATAATTTACCCGTTTCGACCGCGCTCGTATCTGACCCGACCCGTCCGTTTGCCACTCCTAGTCGTGATGATCAAAAAATATAAAGGATTGAAGAAAGAGATACATGCTGCAAGATTGGATGGGAAGACAAACTCGAGAAATGGCCAAATCTTAATTCATTATATTCGTCTTGTATTATCATCTTAGGGCATGTGCATCTAAGTATGCTAGTTTTTATCGTTTTGCTAGCTCATTTATTCATTATTAATAAAACTAGTTTCTGAGCACGCACGTTTGCGCGTGTATATCGTATCAATGGATAACTCTTTTTTAAAAACAGTATAATAATGTACTTAAAGAATTTATTTCAGTTATAAAAGATCTTATTCTTCTATTTTCTAACTTTGTAAGAATTACACCTTAGAAGACAGTCCGCAAGGTGTGGAGGCAAAAGAAGAGGCTTATCATCAACTCATTGGATTTTCTTCTACTTGAACATATGAACACTACTATCCCTAAGCATTATCTAATATTTAAAGGATTATTACAATAGATACCATATATA
Organism: Nicotiana attenuata; assembly: GCF_001879085.1. NCBI lineage: Eukaryota > Viridiplantae > Streptophyta > Magnoliopsida > Solanales > Solanaceae > Nicotiana > Nicotiana attenuata. Next base: position 540,644 of record NC_031994.1, read on the forward strand.
AATATCTAAAATATTGTGATAAAAATGATCCTTGATGGTTTCTGATATCCAAACAAATTTACCTTTCACAACAAAGACAACAATAAACTGCCAAATGCCTAATGTATTACTATTTGTTACTGATATAAGATTTTCAGAAAATGGCACTATTTCATACTAAAGATTAGTAGGAAGTGTTATTAGTGGGAAGTGTTTCCTAGCCAAATTCACATAAACAAGAAAATACACTTTCATGAATGCTCATAAGAAGTTACAAAAATAAAAACTTACTGATGACACTTGCTGAGTAGATTTGTATATCGCAAGAAGTAACCAAAATGGATTTCATTAGGAAAATAGGGTATTTCAATTGATCATCTCCAACTCTACTTTTATATATATATATATATNTATCTATTATCGCAGAAAAACTAAATTCGTCAAGCGCAGATATACATCTTTGCAGGGAATACCAATGGCCTTAGTAGAAGTTGACCATCTGAATGATTTTTAGGATGTATAAGCTTAAAGGACCTAATCAGTAATAGAAATTTATTTGCATTATCTTTATGATTCTTAAAAGTGCACTATTTATTATGTAGTGTATTTACTATTTTGTACATTATACTACTGGAGTAGTGTTTCCTTGAAGGGCTAAAATGTCGTTTAGCTTTTTATGGGCATTTTAGTAATTCAATTTTACACTTAGGATCTTCCCACTTTTAGTATATATATATATATATATATATTATGATATGATGATATGTCAATAATATGATGATATGATATGATGATTAGTCACTAGACACACCGCGATATATTAGCTAAAAAATATACTAAACAAATTTGATCTCAAATTCTACTGAGATAACCCTGTAATCTCTGTAATCAAATAGCTCCTAAGTTTATTAGGTCGAACCTAACCCTATGGCTAAAATAACAAATTAAATTTGCACACATACAACAACAACAACAATAACAATAAATTCAGTGAATTTTCACGACTGGGATCCGGGGAAGGTAAGATGTACGTAGCCTTACCCCTACCCTGGAAGGGCAGAGAGGCTATTTCCGATAGACCCTTGCTAAAGAAAGAATGAAAAGAAGTAACGGCAACAAGTATAAACAACAACAAGGTAAAACAAGAAGACCGAAGCAAAAAAAGAAAGTAAACACTAGGTAATAATAACAATCTAAGAAGAAAAAGATATCATACTAATACTAATGCTATCGAACTGAGAAGACATAGGGAGAACGCTCTACTACCTACTAACCTACTACCCTATTCCTCGACCACCACACCCTCCTATCAAGGGTGACGTCCTCAGTAAGCTCCAACTACGCCATGTCCCGCTTACAGCTTGTTTGGATGGTTGTTACGTATCGTTTCATAATGTATCGTATTGTATTGTATTGTATTGTACTGTATCGTTTGATATATGAATACAATGTTTGGATGGACAGTGTCGTTTTGGCGTCGTTTCATGGCACGCACCTATGATATGTTGAATAAACTTGCAATATTATAAAGAAAAATTATGATACGGTATATAAAAAGGTAGGGTAAATGATAAAATAAAATTATTTAATAATAATGAAGGGTGAAATTGAGAGAAAAACACAAGGAAACGACACGACCACACCAAATCGGTCGTTACATAAAGTAGCATATTTCATCGTTACGTAACGACGGATTTAACGATACGATACAATAAAATTTAAGTAACAATCAAAACAAATATTGTATTTAAAGTAACAATACGATACGATACGATAGGTAACAACCATCCAAACAAGCTGTTAGAGGGTATTTGGATTGGCTTATAAAAAGTAGCTTTTAAGCTAAAAGCCAAAAGTTATAAGTTGGTAATATTCAACTTTTGGCTTATTTTTGTACTTTTTATGCCTAAAAGTAAGTGCTTTTAAGTCATTGCCAATCACGATACAAACTAAACAGTGCTTAAAAGTCAATAAGCACTTAAAATAAGCCAATCCAAACACCTTCTTAATCACTTCTCCCAAGACTTCTTTAGCTTATCTCTGCCCCTCCTCATACCCATCAAGGCTAACCTCTCACCACCTTCTAACTGGGGCTTCTCTGCTTCTCCTGTTAACATGCCCGAATATGAAAATTTGAGTAACGTTCAAGACATTGAGGAAGGGCGAGGTATATGATCACGCTCAACTGAGTCTTGCAAAAGACTACGCGGGTGTTGCAAATATAATCCGAGTATTATTTCAAGTGATGAGATAATTGAAGAAAGTGACTGACTTTTGCTTTTCTAACAATTGCTCTTCCCATGACGATATGAAAGGTTGTACTTTTTAATGCACCATCTTTAATTATTATCTATTATCGCAGAAAAACTAAATTCGTCAAGCGCAGATATACATCTTTGCAGGGAATACCAATGGCCTTAGTAGAAGTTGACCATCTGAATGATTTTTAGGATGTATAAGCTTAAAGGACCTAATCAGTAATAGAAATTTATTTGCATTATCTTTATGATTCTTAAAAGTGCACTATTTATTATGTAGTGTATTTACTATTTTGTACATTATACTACTGGAGTAGTGTTTCCTTGAAGGGCTAAAATGTCGTTTAGCTTTTTATGGGCATTTTAGTAATTCAATTTTACACTTAGGATCTTCCCACTTTTAGTATATATATATATATATATATATTATGATATGATGATATGTCAATAATATGATGATATGATATGATGATTAGTCACTAGACACACCGCGATATATTAGCTAAAAAATATACTAAACAAATTTGATCTCAAATTCTACTGAGATAACCCTGTAATCTCTGTAATCAAATAGCTCCTAAGTTTATTAGGTCGAACCTAACCCTATGGCTAAAATAACAAATTAAATTTGCACACATACAACAACAACAACAATAACAATAAATTCAGTGAATTTTCACGACTGGGATCCGGGGAAGGTAAGATGTACGTAGCCTTACCCCTACCCTGGAAGGGCAGAGAGGCTATTTCCGATAGACCCTTGCTAAAGAAAGAATGAAAAGAAGTAACGGCAACAAGTATAAACAACAACAAGGTAAAACAAGAAGACCGAAGCAAAAAAAGAAAGTAAACACTAGGTAATAATAACAATCTAAGAAGAAAAAGATATCATACTAATACTAATGCTATCGAACTGAGAAGACATAGGGAGAACGCTCTACTACCTACTAACCTACTACCCTATTCCTCGACCACCACACCCTCCTATCAAGGGTGACGTCCTCAGTAAGCTCCAACTACGCCATGTCCCGCTTACAGCTTGTTTGGATGGTTGTTACGTATCGTTTCATAATGTATCGTATTGTATTGTATTGTATTGTACTGTATCGTTTGATATATGAATACAATGTTTGGATGGACAGTGTCGTTTTGGCGTCGTTTCATGGCACGCACCTATGATATGTTGAATAAACTTGCAATATTATAAAGAAAAATTATGATACGGTATATAAAAAGGTAGGGTAAATGATAAAATAAAATTATTTAATAATAATGAAGGGTGAAATTGAGAGAAAAACACAAGGAAACGACACGACCACACCAAATCGGTCGTTACATAAAGTAGCATATTTCATCGTTACGTAACGACGGATTTAACGATACGATACAATAAAATTTAAGTAACAATCAAAACAAATATTGTATTTAAAGTAACAATACGATACGATACGATAGGTAACAACCATCCAAACAAGCTGTTAGAGGGTATTTGGATTGGCTTATAAAAAGTAGCTTTTAAGCTAAAAGCCAAAAGTTATAAGTTGGTAATATTCAACTTTTGGCTTATTTTTGTACTTTTTATGCCTAAAAGTAAGTGCTTTTAAGTCATTGCCAATCACGATACAAACTAAACAGTGCTTAAAAGTCAATAAGCACTTAAAATAAGCCAATCCAAACACCTTCTTAATCACTTCTCCCAAGACTTCTTTAGCTTATCTCTGCCCCTCCTCATACCCATCAAGGCTAACCTCTCACCACCTTCTAACTGGGGCTTCTCTGCTTCTCCTGTTAACATGCCCGAATATGAAAATTTGAGTAACGTTCAAGACATTGAGGAAGGGCGAGGTATATGATCACGCTCAACTGAGTCTTGCAAAAGACTACGCGGGTGTTGCAAATATAATCCGAGTATTATTGCCCAGAGTCGAACCACAGAGAATTAACCTATCAATTACTACTGTCGGATTTACTAAATTCACACTATCTGTTTTCCCAAACTTTCTGATTAACAATGGTTGATTTTCTAACAACTAAAGACTGAAAGTAATTAATAACTGAAAATTAACTAAACTTGATGTGTAAACAGTAGAAATAAAGTCTAAGGCAATGGTTTCCCCCGTTGGTAGTTTCCTTGGTTGTATATATCTTATAACTACGATTTAGTTATCTCTAACAATCATGAACGCTCAATCTATCATAATTCTTTCTCAAGTAATTATGATAATCTACTAGACGCACTCTCTCAAGCTACGCTAGCTAATTGCACAATACGGTTCACTTAGATTGCACCCGGGGTTTCGTTATCTCTAATCCAACCCCTAAACCCTCGGTTATGACTCTCGTCTATACTCCGGGAGTGATGTTGTTCATACAATCACCTAAATATGCACTCTCTCTCAAGTAGATACATACTAAATAGGAACGGATAATTGAGGGCCCTTTCAACTAATCCACAATCAAAACATAGATGAACAATTAGAGATTAACAACCAAATCCAATTATATTAATAAAACAACCAAGTCATCCCCAACGGGTTCCACCAAAACCTTAGATTAAGGTTTTTAGCTACTCATGACAATGGGGGAATAAAATTCTAAAAGATTCATAATCATAAATTGCAAAAAAATTAAAGAAGAATAAGAGTAATGATGTTTTGGGTGATCTCTCAGACTTGTTTTCCTTGCCAAAGTACTCTCTAAAACATAACACGCCTCCCTTGTTAGAGTTCTATTATTTAAATAGGATTTTGGGCTAAGAATTCCGTAATTTGCACTTCAGTCCCTCAACTTTTCGCCGCCTGGCGCGGTCCTACCGCGGTTACGCTAGGACCGCGGCCAAATGACCTCTCTGAATCTGCAACAGCTGCTCGCCGCGGTCCGACCTCGGTTACGCTGGGACCGCGGTAGTCCATCTCCGGTTCTGGTTTGTGCATTTCGCATGGTACACTTGGCGGATATTGTGCGATTGGCCTCTCTTTCCTCCATAATTGATTGCAAAAGTACTCCATAGCCTTCTTTTATTGTATGTACCCTACAAAGCATGAAAAACACTCATCAGAGCATTTTGTTATCACTTTTACCATAAAAACTATACAAGAAAGTGGTTCTTTTAGGGCTTAATCATAGTTCAATTCACCTATTATCAACACCCCACACTTAAATCTCTGCTCGTCCTCGAGCAAGTTGAACCACACTTCTAGGCCTAATCGTTCGATGCATTACTCAGTTTTTATGTCACACCCGCCATTATGAAAGAGCAACTTAAGCAGTGCAACAGCCACACCTCAGATGAAGACTCCAATGCCATGCCACACGTGCTTACTCTAGTTACTCTAACAGAGATGAAAACTTGCTTTTTCTTCCCGAGTCACATGCCCTCACATCACAATTTTGAGAGAAGTTCCACACATATAAAATCAAGCACAAGGAACTGTAGATAGAAAGAATTCACTCACTCTCAGCAAAGAACATTCATATGCCTCACAGATACACCATAAGCTTGCCTTTAGTGTAATACTCTACTAATCGAGTTGTTTTAGTCTAAGATCAAGAGGTCTTTATTTGGTTGTAATGTAGGCTAAGGGATGGGTAGGATATATTTGGATATAGTGACTAACCTCCCTAAGCACTTTTAATACATTCTTCCTTTATTCCGATTTCCATGTTCAGCCCAGTCATTCTTCTACACTTGTTTCATAAGCTACCCCCACTTTTCTAGGTGCAACTGGCTTTTTCTTGCTATTCACTATTTTAGGACCACCTATTTACAAGGTCCTTCTTCTATATTTCAATACATATTTTTCTCTCTTTTTTTTAACAACCATTGCACCATTCAAGTATTTTCTTGATTTCCTTATCCTACTCCCTTATCACCCACACTTTGACTTTTACATGATCTTTAACAATTCAAGTGCTTCTAGGAGGCAAATGATCAAACAGTCAAGCTATTCAACACATGGATGTAGGTTATGACAAGGCTATCAAAGAATCAGGCTTAAGCTCAAAGGGGTTAACTATGGTAATACGTACAGGTGGATTTATAATTAGACCGGCTACACAAAGAAATGCCTCAATCATCTCTAAGACCAAACAACTTCTATTTCGCTTTGCAAACACACCGGGCAAGTTCTAGGTATCGCATGCAAGCACAGAATACAGGTAATTCCTCACACACACTTGGCATGTAACTCATTCCGAATTAGGTCGTCAACATACTCACATGAGCGTTCAAGCAAGACAAGGTGTGCACACTTAAGGCATATTTTACGAGTCTACAAACGAGCCTAGACGTTGCACCCTCAAGTTCGTTTAATCATTAGCAGGTGTGTACATTACAGGTTGCATTCCTGCCCTTACCCATCTTAGTCCAAGAGAGTCTTCAGAGTCCTAAGAATATCAAAGAAAAATCTACCTAACCCGGTTCAAGAAAAGCCCTTGGAAAATAACCGTGGTCAAAAGAAAAACCAAGGGAGGATTACTATACTACCTAAAAAAAAATAAAAAAATAAAGAAAATCTAAGTGGACTACTTCCCTCAGGAGTACTGTCCAAGTGGTCCGTCCTCAGGAAGCGTCCCTTACCCTTTTTTTTTTTTTTTGTAAATCCGACTTTGACCCTCAAGAGACCCGTCAACAAGTGTCCGTCGTTGGGCCAAGTCAGTTACTTGTAAGATGAGTGCATCCAATTATATACAACTACAACACAGCTACAGAACTACAACATACTCAACGTATATGTACACTAACAATACACCACAAAAGCAAGTCTCCCACCCCACACTTAAAATACTGGCATGTCCCCATGTCATATCACAAATAAAGAGCAGAAGGGTAAGAAGACTTCCCTGAGCATCAGTCGGAGTCGGAGACGGTGTTGGGGTCCACATGACAAGCTCTCCCCAAACACGGAACCACGCCATTATGCGGTTCTCAGACCTGGCCTGTCGCTGAGACATAGCATCCATACGCACATGTAGGCCATCAACCGAGGTGGGAAGGTCCTCCAGCTCGTCCTCCACAGAACGCAACATAGGCCGGGTGGACTGTGATCTAGAGAACCCTGCCCCAGTGTGGGGTCGCCGAGAGGATCCGGCTCCGTCATAGGATCTCCTGGAAGGTGCCATAGGTGCTGGGGCGTCATCCTCATCATCAATCTCAATGGTCGTGGGTGCATCTCTGCCCACTGTGATCCTAGAAACTCTAAATGGTATTTTTGCGGGCAAAGCTCCATCTGTAGGACTGGTGGGGACACCTTTTAGCAGACACAACCTTGTCACCAATGAGGGGAAGTAAAACCCCTTAGAGAGCAGAGACGACCAAAGGATCATTACATCACCAATAATTCTCGCCGCATCAAAGTCTCGCTTGGTGATGAAGCACCACACCAATAGAGCCCATAGGTGGTCCACATCTGTCGTGTTGCTTGTGGGCAAGAACCGACTGCAAATGATGGTGAACCAACACTTAGCCTCATGTGTGAAGGACTTGGAGTGAAGGGTAATGTTTTCTTGTATCCAGATTGGTTAACCATCGGCGCATATTGTTGCACTCATAGTGTCTCAAGAGACCCCTTGGGCGTCGTGGTAATGATCAATGTCACCAGTAAACTGGGGCAACTGCAAAACCTGGCGAATCTTCCGAATTGAGGCATCCACTACCCTGCCCCGCACAATCACCTCCCAGCCCAAATGTTCCGGGCAGTTCGCATAAAACTCCCTGACTATCATCGGATTTGCCGTCGCAGGCTCATCAAACAAGAATTCCATCTCCCTCCGTCGAATTTCCTCATACATGTCTGCACTTTCCATACGGAGGGCAGCCCGGTCAACAACAATCTCAGGGACAAAGGTTTTGGTGGCCTTAGCATGAAATGCGTCCTCTGCCCCCTGAGACTGGAACCTGGTTTCATCATATGTTGGTACGTGGGAAGTGCTTGCCGAGCCTCTTTGCCTTTTTCGGGCCATATTACCTGCAAACAATTCAGGGCAACTATCAGATGCATCCTAAAATGTGCCAGTCGGATGGTTACTCAGACTTCGCCACCCGATGGCACCAAACAGTTTCCCTTAGCCAATCAATGCCAGGAGACCCAAATAGTAAATTGCCCCAAATGGCCAACCTCTACTACTGCCTCACACCACTATCAATTTGTCAATATAAAAAACATAATGTTAAACATTTTACTTTTCCTACTAAAGATACATAGTAGCATATCAATTTGTCAAATCCCCCAAATAATACCCCACACAACTCCCAACAGTGAAATATGTCAAGTGCTACCACCACCACCAATTTAGAAGAGCACAAAGTGCTTCAAAATCTACAACACATCCCTGATTTTCGGCCATTGAGGCCCCTCCACCAAGCTTCACCCTAAAAAAAGTTGTTAGGCCTCCAAACATACTAAAAATCCTCCACAAGTTAAGCACAATAAAAACCCAACCAAGTAAGCATCAATCATGGCCAAAAGAAGCAAACAATGGAGAAAAAGAAAGAAAAAATAAAAAATTTACACTACAACACTACTTAGGGTTAATGGAAACTAGATTACACTAAGCTATGTGGAGAAAAGAGAAGAGAAGAAAGAAGCTTACCTTGAGGATGAGTGGAGTGAGTGGAAGAAGAAGAAAGTTGGTGATTTGTTTTGGGGGTTTAGGGTTTGGTGGTGAGGAAGATGAAAGAAGAGGGGAAGAGAGAGATGAGAGAAAAAAAAGAGAATGGGTGGGGGTGTGTGTTGTCGGTTGAATTTGGGGGGGGAGGGGGGAATGAGGGGGTGTTTGATTAATTAAGAAGGGGGGGTGGGAAAAGAAAAAAAAACTTAAAAAAATTTCGGAACTTACCTGGCCTGGGCCCGATCTGGGTTACCGCGGTCCTACCGCGGTTATGCTGGGACCGCGGTAGACCAGATTAAGAGGGGGTGTTTAACCGCGGTCCTACCGCGGTTACGCTGGGACCGCGGTAGAAAACTTCAGAGAGGGTCCTGGACCGCAGTCCTACCGCGGTTACGCTGGGACCGCGGTAGAAAACTTTAGAGGGGGTGTTTGACCGCGGTCCGGCCGCGGTTACGCTAGGACCGCGGTCTGGGCGTGTTCCTGCTTTTTGCTTTTTTTTTTTGTTTGTGAAGTTATGCATTACACTTACAACAAATTCGTGGGTTGCCTCCCACGCAGCGCCTGATTTAACGTCGCGGCACGACGCAAGTAGTTGAGCTCTTACTCCTCATTCTCGTATTGGGGTTCTTTTAAATTGGTCACCGTTGTATCCCCTTTTTCTGCAGCTATTCCAAGGTAATGTTTCAACCTTTGTCCATTGACGGAGAATTTTTTTGTCCCGTCTTCTGACTCAATCTCAACAGCTCCACTTGCAAACATTTGCACCACTCTAAATGGCCCAGACCATCGGGATTTTAACTTACCCGGAAACAATCTCAACCGTGAATTATACAATAGTACCATGTCACCGGGTTTAAAGTCTCTGTCCACGATGTGCTTGTCATGCATTTTCTTCATTCGTTCCTTGTAGAGCCTCGTGCTTTCAAAGGCTTGATACCTAAATTCTTCCAGCTCATGCAGCTCCGTCAGTCGATTTTGCCCAGCTGCTTCAGGATCCATGTTCAATTGTTTTAGTGCCCACCAAGCTCGATGTTCTAGCTCCACAGGTAGGTGACAGGCCTTCCCAAATACCAACTTGTAAGGTGACATACCTATTGGTGTTTTGAACGCAGTTCTATAGGCCCAGAGTGCATCATCAAGCTTCTTTGCCCAATCAGTTCGGGTGGCATTCACAGTCTTCGTTAGTACACTCTTTATCTCCCTGTTGGACACTTCAACTTGCCCACTGGTCTGTGGATGGTAAGGAGTCGCCACCTTGTGGTGCACATCATACTTAGCAAGTAATTTCTCGAAGGCTCTATTACAGAAGTGAGTGCCTCCGTCACTGATGATCGCTCTTGGTATCCCAAATCGGGTGAATATGTTCTTTTTCAGAAATCCGACCATCACTCATGCATCATTGGTGGGTAAGGTAGCAGCTTCCACCCATTTAGATACGTAATCCACCGCCACAAGTATGTACTTATTGCCGAATGAGCTAACGAAGGGACCATGAAGTCAATCCCCCAAACATCAAACACCTCTACTTCTTGAATTGGTTTCATTGGCATCTCATGGCGACGGGAAATGTTTCCCGTCCTCTGGCATTCATTGCAGCTCTTTACCCAGAGGTATGCATCTCTAAACACAGTTGGCCAAAAGAATCCGGCCTCTAGTACTTTTGCAGCTGTTCTGACCCCTCCAAAATGTCCTCCATATGCTGATGCGTGACAAGCCTGCAAAATTAAAGATTGTTCTATCTCGGGGACACACCTTCGGATAATGTTATCAACACATATTCGAAACAAATGAGGTTCATCCCAATAATACATGCGGCAATCACGAAAGAACCTTTTCTTTTGGACATGTGCAAGGTCATAGGGAACAATACCGCAGGCTAGGTAGTTTGCAAAATCTGCATACCATGGCGCATCCTCAAGACTGGCTGCGAGCAGCTGCTCGTCTGGAAAGGTTTCCAGAATCTCTTCGACCTCGGCTGATTTTTCAGCTCCTTCAAGTCGTGATAGATGATCAGCGACTTGATTTTCAGTGCCCTTACTGTCACGAATTTCGAGGTCGAATTCTTGCAATAGCAGCACCCAACGAATCAGGCACGGCTTGGACTCCTTTTTCTCAATGAGGTACCTGAGAGCTGCATGGTCAGTATACACAATTACCTTGGAACCAATCAGATATGATCGGAACTTGTCAAAAGCAAACACAACTGCCAACATCGCCTTCTCCGTCACTATGTAGTTGAGCTGTGCACCGCTTAGCATTCTGCTTGCATAGTAAATCGGGTGCATCAGCTTATCTTTTTGCTGCCCCAAGACTGCTCCTATAGCATAGTCGCTGGCATCACACATGAGCTCAAATGGTTGCTCCCAGTTGGGAGCAACAATGATGGGTGCAGTTATCACCTTCTTCTTCAGTTCCTCAAATGCCAACCTGCAATCATTAGAAAACACAAAGGGCTGATCCTTTTCAAGGAGTTTGCATAATGGGTTAGCAATTTTGGAAAAGTCTTTTATGAAACACCGGTAGAACCCGGCGTGACCAAGGAAACTTCTCACCGCCTTGACTGAAGTGGGCGGTGGTAACTTCTCAATCACGTCAACCTTAGCATGGTCGACCTCAATTCCTTTTCTGGACAATCGATGTTCCAGGACTATCCCTTCTTATACCATAAAATGGCACTTCTCCCAGTTTAACACTAAGTTTGTCTCCACACATCTTTTGAGCACTCTGCTTAAGTTGTGAAGACAGTCTTCGAATGAATCTCCCACCAGGGAGAAATCATCCATAAAGACCTCCATAATATCCTCCACCATATATGTGAAGATGGCTAGCATGCACCGTTGAAAAGTCGTTGGTGCATTGTAAAGCCCAAAGGGCATTCTCCGAAAGGCAAAGATGCCATACGGACAGGTGAAAGATGTTTTCTCTCTATCTTCGGGGGCTATCGATATCTGATTTTACCCTGAATATCCTTCTAACAAACAAAAGTGCGATCTTCCAGCCAGCCTGTCCAACATTTGGTCAATGAAGGGCAAGGGAAAGTGGTCCTTTCGGGTGGCGGTGTTCAATTTCAGGTAATCCATGCAGATTCGCCACCCTATGACTGTACGAGTTGAGATCAACTCATTGTTGTCATTTTTCACAACAGTCATTCCCCCCTTTTTCGGAACACATTGGACAGGGCTGACCCAATTACTATCAGAGATGGGGAAAATGATTCTCGCATCTAACCATTTGATCACCTCTTTCTTTACAACCTCTTTCATGTTAGGGTTCAGCCTTCGCTGATGTTCCCTGGAAGGTCTGTGCTCCTCTTCAAGGAGAATCTTATGCATACAGAAGGCTGGGCTGATACCCTTTATGTCTGCCATGGTCCAACCAATGGCAGTCTTGTTATCCTTCAGTACCTGTAAGAGCTTCTCTACCTGCACATCTAGCAAACAGGATGATATAATAACAGGTAAGGTCGAATCAGGGCCTAGGAATGCATACCTGAGGTGATCTGGGAGTGGCTTCATCTCCAGCTTGGTTGGTTCCTCTATTGATGGCTTGGCTGGAGGAGTGACCCTTTTCTCCATCTCAAGGGACTCGAACTGAGGTTCCCTTGACCAAAACCCTCGGCCTTCCAATGCCATCACCCATTCAGCTAATCCCTCACCATCCATTTCTTCTAAATTTGTCAGGCATGCCTCCAATGGATCTCTCACAGTTAGGGTCCTATCATCTTCTTGCAGAATTACATCCACTGCCTCCACTAGAGCAATTCGCATATTTGCTGGGTCTCCTCATTGATTGCTGAACATTGATTATGACTTCTTCATCGTTCAATCTCATTTTAAGTTCCCCAGTCTCACAGTCTATCAGTCTCTCCCAATGGCCAAAAATGGTCTCCCCAAAATAAGGGGTATCTCCTCATCCACCTGACAATCCAGAATCACAAAGTCTGCAGGAAACACGAACTTCCCCACTTGCACCAGCACATCATCAAGAATACCAGTTGGTCTTTTCACAGTGCGATCAGCCAGCTGGAGTAGCATAGAAGTCGGCCTGGCTTCTCTCTGTTAGGAGTTTCTGGCTCAAGAGGTGCCACCTGTTCTGCAACTTGCTCGGTCTCCTTTTCTTTGCCTTTTTCCTCCTGACTCTGCTCAACCACTACTTCAGTGAGTTCTGTTGGTTCTTCTACCTCTAATTGAACTGGAGTAGCTGGTGTAGTATTCTTGCTGGCTTGTGCAATTTCCTGCTCTCTATCTAAATCTCTACCATTCCTGAGACTGACTGCCATCAGCTGATTCGGGTTTTGCTCCTTGGGATTTATGTTTGTATCTGCAGGTAAAGTTCCCGGAGGACGGTTGTTTAAGGCCATGGACAGCTGACCAGCTGCGTTTCAATATTCTTTATGGCTGAATCATGTACTGCCAATTTTTCCTGCACTTTATTATTTGTCCCAATGAGTTGTTGAAGCATACCCCTGATCTCCACCATGTTGTTATCTTGCTGCTAAGGGGGTGGTTGATAAACCAATTGCTGCTGATTCTGCTGTGGATAACCCTGTGGTTTCCGATAAGGCACTGGCACTAATTGGTTTTGAGGGTGCATACCCCCAGGCTGCTGCATATTAGGCCTGTACTGCTGATTTTGCCGCGGTCTCCACTGTTGTGCTCCTTGTCTCTGACCCTCATAGTTGTTGACATAATTCATATCTTCCCGGACCCCTTGATTTTCACCTTCTCCGCTCCACGAACACACATAGGACTGATTAATACACGGTGTACATAGTCCTCCATTCGTTGTATCAACGATGTGCACCTATTTTGTACCCATCTCATCAATCTTCTTTGTCAGTAGGCTCATCTGGGTTAGGAGTGTGGCCATGTTCTCTTCCTGCGAATTATTGGGATCAAGTGGAACTTAATGCACTATGGGTGCCAGTGTTGCACCTCTAGTCATCCACCCCGCATTTTGTGACATCTTATCGAGAAGAATTTTGCACTCGGTGAATGTTTTGCTTAAGAAAGCACCTCCAGCTGAAGCATCAACGTTCGCTTTCAAGTTGTCAGCTAGACCCATGTAGAGTCTCTGGCCGAGCATCTGGTCTGGAATGCCATGATGAGGACACTTCACAAGCATCCCTTTAAATCTCTCCCAAGTTTCTTGCAAGGACTCAGTGGGATGCTGCATATACTGCAATATGTCATCAATCTGCTGTGCAGTCTTGTTAGGCGGATAGAACTTGTTCAGGAACTGCTTGACTAATTCCTCCCAAGTGGTAATAGAGTTGATAGGGAGCGAATTTAACCAAGTCTGAGCTGCCCCGGTTACTGAGAATGGGAACAGGAGCAGCTTGATAGCTTCAGGAGTCACATTAGGCTGCCTTTGGGTCATGCAAATTGACAAAAATTTTTTGAAGTGTTGTTGTGGGTCTTCAATGCTTGACCCGGAGAACAGTCCTTTATTCTACAACAGATGCATCATGTTGTTGGTGATCTGGAATGTCTCCGCTTGAATTGCAGGCACAACTATGGCAGTGGCCAGATTGTCAGCTGTAGGCTGTGCCTAGTCATAAAGTGCAGCCTCGGGCACAAGAGGTGCCACTCCTCTTACATCTAAGTCAACTTGCTCATTCCTGTTGTTTCCGTTGGCGTTGTTCACGTCACCCATGTCTAATTCGAGTTGGTGTGTTGGTTGAGTTTGTTGAAGTCCTTTGTTTGCACGGTTCAATGCCCTGAATATTTTCTCGGGGTCTGAGAGTCCTTCTATTAGTTCTCCAGTCCTCGAAGAATTTCTAGGCATACACCTGCTTTCCACAAGATTTCAAACGTTAGAATTTCAATGAAAAGATTAGAATAGAGAAAACGAACTACACTTGGAATTTTTGTATTTCTTTCAATTGTAATTGATAACACCGTTAATTTCCCGGCAACGGCGCCAAAATTTGATCACGCTCAACTGAGTCTCACAAAAGACTATGCGGGCGTTGCAAATATAATCTGAGTATTATTGCCCAGAGTCGAACCACAGGGAACTAACCTATCAATCACTACTGTCAGATTTACTAAATTCACACAATCTGTTTTCCCAAACTTTTTGATTCACAATGGTTGATTTTCTAACAACTAAAGACTGAAAGTAATTAACAGCTGAAAATTAACTAAACTTGATGTGTAAACAATAGGAATAAAGTCTAAGGCAATGGTTTCCCCCGTTGGTAATTTCCTTGGTTGTATATGTCTTATAACTACGATTTAGTTGTCTCTAACAATCATGAACGCTCAAGCTATCATAATTATTTCTTAAGTAATTATGATAATCTACTAGACGCACTCTCTCAAGCTACGCTAGCTAATTTCACAATAAAATTCACTTAGATTGCACCCGGGGTTTCGTTATCTCTAATCCAACCCCTAAACCCTCGGTTATGACTCTCGTCTATACTCCGGGAGTGATGTTGTTCATGCAATCACCTAAATATACACTCTCTCTCAAGTAGATACATAATAAATAGGAACGGATAATTGAGGGTCCTTTCAACTAATCCACAATCAAAACATAGATGAACAATTAGAGATTAACAATCAAATTCAATTATATTAATAAAACAACCAAGTCATCCCCAACGGGTTCCACCAAAACCTTAGATTAAGGTTTTTAGCTACTCATGACAATGGAGAAATAAACTACTAAAAGATTCATAATCATAAATTGCAAGAAAAATAAAGAAGAATAAGAGTAATGATGTTTTGGGTGATCTCTCACACTTGTTTTCCTTGCCAAAGTACTCTCTAAAATATTATATGCCTCCCTTGGGCGAGTTCTATTGTTTAAATAGGGTTTTTGGGCTAAGAATTCCGTATTTTGCACTTCAGTCCCTCAATTTTACGCCTCCTGCCGCGGTCCTACCGCGGTTACGCTAGGACCGCGGCCAAATGACCTCTCTGAATCTGCAATAGATTCTCGCCGCGGTCCGACCGCGATTACACCGGGACTGCGGCAGTTCATCTCCAGTTCTGGTTTGTGCATTTCACATGGTGCCCTTGGCGGATATTATGCGATTGGCCTCTTTTTCCTCCATAATTGATCCCAAAAGTACTCCACAGCCTTCTTTTATTGTATGCAACCTGCAAAACATGAAAAGCACTAATAAGAGCATTTTGTTATCACTTTTACCATAAAAACTCTACAAGAAAGTGGTTCTTTTAGGGCTTAATCATAGTTCAATTCACCTATTATCAGACCCTAAATGTGTTTAAGTCATGCTATTTATGTGCCTTACTTGAGGAGGTAGATATGAGCCTCTTAGTTGTTTACATGTTTCCCCTAATATGCAGTCCTATGTGTTTTGAATGTCGCCTTAGTCTTTTTTACCTTTAAAAACCCAAGAGTCAGCCTAAAATCCTCCCTCTTATAGGAATAGTAGTCCTAAGCTCCTCCGCGACTGATAGGAATGGGACGTGTAATAGCATGCAATAGAGGTCGAGACCAATATCCGCGCTTTAATACCTTAACGGGGTGGGAAGGGTAGATATGGATATGATGACCGGTGCGCTAATACCATGTGTAGCCCCTCTTTTGAGGAATGATTACCGGGTATTGCATTGATGTTATCCATATTACAAATAAACCTAGGACCCTTTATATTCATCAGCATGCTTAGTTATAACTCTTTCAAAACTTTGCTTTACTTTATCATTTCCAAATACTTGTGTATTTAAAATCCCCTCTTATTTGAGCCTTGTTTGTTTACTTGTTAATTGCACAAATTCAGAAAGAACTATCTGGCCGAGAACCACACTAGTGGATCCTGAGGAGTGCCTAACACCTTCCCCTTGGGATAATTTCAAGCCCTTACCCTATCTCTGGTTATCAAACGTAGTTGTAGTTGAACCCTATAGGTGCCCTAACGCACCTTAATATCGTTAGGTGGCGACTCTTCAAAATTGCAAAACCCCTTTCCCAAAAGGAAAGAGTTGTCCCAACCAAAATGTCATAAACTCGATTCCGCAAAGGAAAAAGGGGGCGCGACAGCCACGCCATCTGCATGGGTCTAGTAAACCGGACCCGGATCGCCTAAAATTTTATCGGCCCATCAATAATGACCGAAGGAATAATAGTCATTACCTCACCATGACTGTTCCTTATTTTTTGGCATTTAGGACCATAAAACTAGAATTTCGCTCGATTCATATATTTTCGTGTGCTATAGTCCACGCCATCTATATGGGTTCGGATAACCAGACCCGGATCGCCTAAAATTTTGTCGGCCTATCAAAAACGACCTAAGGAACAATAGTCATTGCCTCTCCATGACCGTTCCTCATTCTCTGGCGTTTTAGGGCCAAAAAACTGGAATTCCGTTTGATTCTTAGAATTTCCCGTGCTATAGCCCACGCCATCTGCATTGGTCCTGGCGAATGGACCCGGATCGCCTAATACTTTGCTGGCCTATCAAAATAACCTCAGAAAGAATAGTCATCGCCTCACCATGACCGACTCTCATTTTTGGTATTTTAGATCCATATAACTAGAATTCCGCCCGATTCTTAGATTTTCATGTGCTATAGCTCACACCATCTGCAAGAGTTCGGGGAACCAAAACCGGATCTCTTTAAAATTTTACCGGCCCAATAAAAACGACTTAAGGAACCAAGGTCATTGCCTCGCTATAGTTGTTCCTCGTTTTTTGGCCTTTTAGGGCCATAGCCCATGCCATCTGCATGGGTCCAGGAGACAGGACCCGGATCGCCTAAAATTTTGCCAATCCATCAAAAACCACCTAAGGAACAATAGTCATTGCCTCGCAATGATCGTTCCTCATTTTTTAGCATTTTAGGGCTATAAAACTGGAACTCTGCCCGATTCCCAGATTTTCATGTGCTATAGCTCTCACCATCTGCATAGCTCCGGACAACCAAACCCGGATCGCTTAAAATTTTGCCGGCCCATAAAAACAACTTAAGGAAAAACAGTCATCGCCTCGCCACGACCTTTCCTCGTTTTTTGGCATTTTAGGGCCATAAAATTAGAATTTCGTTGATTCCTAGATTTTCAAATGCCATAGCCCACGCCATCTGTCACCCGGACCCAGCAGCATAACATTTTGTCGGCCGATAAAAAACAACCTAAGGAACAATAGTCATCATGCGATGATCGTTCCTTGTTTTTTTGGCTTTTTAGTGCCATAAAACTTGAATTTCACCCAATTCCCAGATTTTCGAATGCTATAGCCCAAGCCCTCTGCATGGGTCCGGGCGACTGGACCCAGATAGCTTAAAATTTTTCCGGCCCATAAAAAAAATGAGCTAAAGAACAATATTCATGGTTTTGCCATGATCGTTCCTCATTGTTTGGCGTTATAGGGCCATATAACTGGAATTCTGCCCGATTCCCAGATTTTATGTGCTATAGCCCACGCAATTAGCATGAGTTTGGGCGACCGGACCTAGATCGCCTAAGATTATTCCGACCTTTCAAATATGACTAAGGAAGAGTAGTCACGCCTCGTCATGACAGATCCTCATTTTTGGAATTTTAGGGCCATAAAATTAGAATTTCGTTTGATTCCCAAATTTTCGTGTGCATAGCCCACGCCATCTGCATGGTTCCGGGTGATCGAACCCGAATCACCTAAAATTTTATCGGGCCATCAAAAAAGACCTGAGGAACAATAGTCAGCGCCTCGCCATGACCGTTCCTCATTTTTTGACGTTTTCGGGCCAAAAAACTGGAATTCTGTCCGATTCTCAAATTTTCGTGTGCTATAGCCCACGCCATCTGCTTGGACCAGGGAGACGAACCCGGATCGCCTAAAAAAAAATTTAGTATTAAAAAACGACCTAAGGAAGAATAGTCATCGCCTCGCCATGACCGATCCTCGTGTTTTGGCATTTTAGGGCCAAAAAACTGGAATTTTGCCCGATTCCCAGATTTTCGTGTGCTATAGCCCACGCCATCTGCATGAGTCTGGGTGACTGGACCCTGATCGCCTAAAGTCGGCCTATCAAAAATAGCCTAAGGAAGAGTAGCCATGGCTTCGCCATGACCGATCCTCATTTTTTTGCGTTTTAAGGTCATAAAATTAGAATTTTGCCTGATTCCTAGATTTTCGAATGTTATAGCCCACACCATCTGCATGAGTCCGAGCGACCAGACCTAGACAGCCTAAAATTTTTCCGACCCATCAAAAACGACCTAAGGAACAATAATCATCGTCATGCCATGATTGTTCCTCATATTTCGGCGTTTTAGGGCCAAAAAATTGGAATTTCGCCCTATTCCCAAATTTTCTAATGTTATTTCCCACGCCAGCTGCATGGGTCCGGGCGACTGTACCCAGATAGCCTAAAATTTTGCCGGACCATCAAAAACAACCTAAGGAACAATAGTCATCGCTTCGCCATGACCGTTCCTCATTTCTTGGCATTTTAGGGCCATAACTAGAATTCTGCCCGATTTCTAGATTTTCATGTGTTGAAGCCCACACCATTAGCATGGGTACGAGCGATCAGACCCAGATCATCTAAAATTTTGTCGTCTTATCAAATACGACCTAAGAAAAAATAGTCATAGCCTCGTCATGACCGATCCTCTTTTTTGGCTTCTAAGGGCAATAAAACTGAAATTTCGCCCAATTCTCATATTTTCGTATGCTATTGCCCACGGGCCACGTCATTTTCATGAGTCCAGGTGATCGGATCCGCATCGCCTAAAATTTTTCCGACCCATAAATAATGACCTATGAAACAATGGTCATCGTCTTGCCATGACCGTTCCTCGTTTATTGAAATTTAGGGCTATAAAACTAAAATTTCGTCCAATTCCTAGATTTTCGTGTTCTACAACACACTCCATCTGCGTGGGTACGGTCTGATCGCCTCAAATTTTTCGGCCCACCTAAACTACCTAAGGAACAATTGTCGTCGTTTCGCCATCACCGTTCCTCGTTCTCTGGCGTTTGAGGGCCATGAAACTGAAATTTCGCTTAATTCCTATATTTTCGTGTGTTATAGCCCACGCCATTTGTATGGGTACGGCCAACTAGACCAGATCGCCTAAAATATTGCATGCCCATAAAAAACGACCTAAGAAACAATAGTCATCGCCTCGCCGTAACCGTTCCTCATTTTATGGCATTTTAGGGGCATAAAACAGGAATTTCGCCCGATTCTCAGATTTTCGTGTGCTATAGCCCATGCCATCTGCATGTGTACCCGGATCGCCTAATATTTTGCTGGCCCATAAAAATGACCTAAGGATCAAGATCAATAGTCATCGATTCGCCGTGGCCGTTTCCCATTTTTTGGCGTTTTAAGGCCATAGAACTAGAATTCCGCCTGATTCTCAGATTTTCATGTGTTATAGCCCACACATTTGTATGCATCCAGTTGACCAGACCCGAATCGCCTAAAATTATTTCCGGCCCATAAAAATGACCTAAGAAACAATATTCATCGCTTTGTCATAACCGTTCCTCATTTTTTGGCATTTAGGTCCATAAAATTTGAATTCTGCCCGATTCCCAGATTTTCGTATGCTATAGTCACATCATCTGCATGCACCCGGGCGACAGGACCCGAATCGCTAAATTTTACCGGCCCATCAAAAATGACCTAAGGAACAATAGTCATCGCTTCTCCATGAACGTTCCTCGATTTTTGGCATTTTAGGGTCATAAAACTGGAAATCCGCCCGATTTCCATTACCTACACCGTCTGCATGCATCCGAACTACAGAACTCGAATAACCTAACCTAAGGAACCATAGTCACCGCCCCGCCATGACCAAATTATATTTTTTGGTGTTTTACGGCAATTAAACTGGAATTCCGCCCGATTACAATATTTTCGTGTGCTATAACTCACGCCTTCCGCCATGGGATGAAGCCGGACTCGGATCGCCTAATATTTGTCCGGGACATCAAACACGACCTAAGGAACCATAGTCACCGCCCTGCCATGACCAAATTATATTTTTTGGTGTTTTACGGCCATAAAACTGGAATTCCCCCTGATTGCAATATTTTCATGTGCTATAGCCCACGCCTTCCGCCGTGGGACAGAGCCAGACTGGATCGCCTAATATTTATACGGGACATCAAATACGACCGGGGGAACCATAATCACCGCCCCCATGACCAAATTACATTTTTTGTCATTTTACGGCCACAAAACTGGAATTCCGCCCGATTCCAATATTTTCATGTGCTATAGCCCACGCCTTCCGCCGTGGGACGGAGCCGAACCCGGATCGCCTAATATTTGTTCGGGACATCAAATACGACCTAAGGAACCATAGTCACCGCCGCGCCATGACCAGATTACATTTTTTGGCATTTTAGGGCAATTAAACTGGAATTCCGCCCGATTGCAATATTTTCGTGTGCTATAGCCCACGCCTTCTGCCCTGGGACGGAGCCGGACCCAGATCGGCTAACACCAAATTATATTTTTTGGCATTTTACGGAAATTAAACTGGAATTTCGCCCGATTCCAATATTTTCGTATGTTATAGCCCACGCCTTCCGCCGTGGGACGGAGCCGGACCCGGATCGCCTAATATTTCTCCGGGACATCAGATACGACCTAAAGAACCATAGTCACCGCCCCGCCATGACCAAATTATATTTTTTGGTATTTTACGATCATAAAACTGGAATTCCGCCCGATAGCATATTTTCGTCTGCTATAGCCCATGCCTTCTGCTGTGGGACAGAGCCGGACCCGGATCGCCTAATATTTGTCTGGGACATCAAATACGACCTAAGGAACCATAGTCACCGCCCCGCCATGACCAAATTACATTTTTTAGTGTTTTGCGGCGATTAAACTAGAATTCCGCCCGATTGCAATCGGCTCATAAATATTGACCTAAAAACAATAGTTATCGCTTCCCCATGAACGTTCCTCATTTTTAGCGTTTTAGGGCCATAAATTGGAATTCCGCGCGATTCCCAAATTTTTGTTTGCTATAGCCTACGCCATGTGCATGGGTCAGGACGACTGGACCCGGATCGCCTAAAATTTTTTTGCCACATAAAAAATGACCTAAAGAACAATAGTCGTTGTCTTTCCATGACCGTTCCTCATTTTTTGGCGTTTTAAGGCCATAAAACTTAAATTCTACCCGATTCCCAGATTTTTATGTGTTATAGGCCACGCCATCTACCTAGGTCCAGGCAACCGAACCCAGATCGCCTAAAATTTTACCGGCCCATAAAAAATAAATTAAGTTCATCACCTCTCCATGATCGTGCCTCATTTTTTGGTGTTTTAGTGCCACAAAATTGGAATTTCGTCCGATTCCCAAAATTTCGTGTGCTATAGCCCACGCCATCTGCATAGGTACGGGCGAATGGACCCGAATCGCCTAAAATTTTGCTGGACCATCAAAAACGACCTATGGAACAATAGTCATTACCTCGCTATGACCGTTCCTCATTTTTTTTGGCGTTTTAGAGCCATAAATCGAAATTTTGCCCGATTTCCAGATATTTGCGTGCAATAGCCCAAGCTATCTTAATGATCCGGGGACCAGACCCGAATAGCCTAAAAATTTACCAACCTATCAAATACAACCTAAGGAACAATAGTCATTGCCTCGCCATAACCGTTGCTAATTTTTTCACGTTTTAGCACCATAAAATAGGAATTCCGCCCGATTCTCAGATTTTTGTGTGCTATAGCTCACGTCATCTGCATGCATTCGAGCGACCGGACACGAAAAGTCTAAAATTTTGTCAGCCATAAAAATGACCTAAGGAATAATAGTTATCGCTTCGCCATGAAAGTTCCTCCTTTTGCATTTTAGGGCCATAAAATTATAATTCTGCCCGATTCGCATATTTTCGTGTGATATAGCCCACGCCATCTGCATGCATCCCGACGGTCGGACCCGAATCGCTTAAAATTATTTCGGCCCATTAAAATTAACCTAAGGAACAATAGTCATTGCTTCGCTATAATCGTTCCTTTATTTTGGCATCTTAAGGTCATAAAATTGGAATTCCGCCCGATTTCTAGATTTTTGTGTGCTATAGCCTACGCCATCTGCATGGGTCCGGGCGATCGGACCCGGATCGCCTAAAATTTTGCTGGACCATGAAAAACGACATAAAGAACAATAGTCATCGCATCGCCATGACCTTTCCTCGTTTTTCGGTGTTTTAAGGTCATAAAACTGGAATTGTGCCCGATTTCCAGATTTTCGTATGCTATAGCCCACACCATCTGCATGCCCGGACTCGAATCGCCTAAACTTTTGCAGGCCCATAAAAAATGACCTAAGGAACAACATTCATTGCCTTGCCATGACCGTTTCTCGTTTTTTGGCGTTTTAGGGCCACAAAATTGGAATTTTGCCCGATTCTCAGATTTTTGTGTGCTATAGCCGACATCATCTATATGGTTCTGGGTGACCGGATCCGGATCGCCTAAAATTTTGTCGGCCTATCAAAAACTACGTAAGGAACAATAGTCATTGCCTCGCCATGACCGTTCCTCATTTTTTGGCGTTTTAGGGCCATAAAAGTGGAACTCCCCCCGATTCCAAAATTTTTGTGTGCTGTAGCCGACGCCAGCTGCATGGGTCCCGACTACCAGACCCGGATCGCCTAGAATTTTGCTTGCGTATCAAAAATGACCTAAGGGCCATAAAACTGGAATTCCGCCCGACTCACAAATATTCGTGTGTTATAGCCCATGACATCTGTATGGGTCCGAGCAATCGAACTTGGATCGCCTAAAATTTTGTAAGCCCATCAAAAACGACCTAAGGAACAACAGTCATTTCTTCGCCATAATCATTCCTCGTTTTGTGGCGGCTTAGGGTAATAATACTGTAATTCTGCACGAGTCTAAGATTTTCGTGTGGTAGCTCACGCCATCTGTATGGTTCGGGGCGACCAGACCCGGATCGCCTAAAATTTTATCAGTCCATCAAAAATGACCTAAGGAACAATAGTCATCGCCTCTCCATGACCGTTTCTCGTTTTTGGCGTTTTAGGGTCATAAAACTAGAACTTCTCCCGATTTCCAGATTTTCGAGTGCTATTGCCCATGCCAGCTGCATGGGTCCAGGCTACCAGACCCGGATCGCCTATAATTTTGCATGTACATCAAAAACGACCTAAGGAAAAATAGTCATCGTGTCACTATAACCGTTTTTTTTTTGGCATTTAGGGCCATAAATTTGGAATTCCGCCCGACTATTAGATTTCGAGTGCTATAGCCCACACCATCTGCATGGGTCCGCGCTACTGGATTCGGATCGCCTAAAATTTTGCCTGCCCATCAAAAACGACCCAAGGAATAATAGTTATTGCCTTGCCACAAGTGTTCCTCATTTTTTGGCGTTTAAGGGCCATAAAACTGGAATTCTCTCCGATTCTCAGATTTTCGTGTGCTGTAGCCCGTGCCAGTTGCATGGGTCCGGGCGACCGGACACAGATCGCCTATAACATTGTCGGCTCATAAAAAATGACCTAAGGAACAATCGTCATCGCCTAACAATGATCATTTCTCATTTTTGGCGTTTTACGGCCATTTTAATTAAAATTTTGCTCGATTCCCAGATTTTCATGCCATCTACATGGGTACGGCGACCGGACATGGATTTCCTAACATTTTGCCGACTCATCAAACATGACATAATGAACAATATTCATCGTCTCGTCATGACCGTTCCTCGTTTTTTGGCATTTTAGAGCTATAAAACTGCAATTTCGCTCGATTCCTATATTTTAGTGTGTTGTAGCCCACGTCATGTGCATGGGTCCGGCGATCGGACCTGGATCGCTTAGAATTTTTCCGGCCCATCAAAAATGAAATACGGAACAATAGTCATCGTCTCTCTATGATCCGCATGGGTCCGAGCTACCAGACCCGGATCGCCTAAAATTTTGTCGGTCTATCAATGAATACCTAAGGAACAATAGTCATCGCTTCGCCATGACCGTTCCTTGTTTTTTAGCGTTTTAGGTCCATAAAACTGCAATTCTGCCTTATTCCTAGATTTTTGTGTGTTACAGTACAAGCCATCTGCATGGGTCCGGGCGACCGGACCCGTACTGCCTAAAAAAATTTCGGCCTATAAAAAATAACCTAAGGAACAATAGTTATCGCCTCGCCATGATCGTTCCTCATTTTTTGGCGTTTTAGGGCCATAAAATTAAAATTTCGCCGAAATAACCTAAGGAACAATTGTCAAAGTCTCTCCATGACCGTTTCTCAGTTTTTCGCATTTTAGGGCCATAAAATTACAATTCCGACCGATTCCCAGATTTCGTTTGCTATATAGCCCATGCCATCTACATGGGTCCGGGAAATCGGTCCTGAATCGTCTAAAATTTTGTCGGCCCATAAAATACGACCTAATGAACAATAATCATCACCTCGACATGACCCTTCCTCGTTTTTTCGCGTTTTAGGGCCATAAAATTGGGATTCCGCTCGATTCCCAGATTTTCGTGTGATATACCCCACGCCATCTGCATGGGTCCGGGAACCGGACCTGGACGGCCCATCAATGATGACCTAAGGAACAATAGTCATTACTTCTTCATGACCGTTCCTCATTTTTTGGCGTTTTAGGATAATAAAACTGAAATTCCGCCTGATTTTCAGATTTTTGTGTGCCAAGGCCCACGCCATCTGCATAAGTCCGTACAACCAGACCTGGATTGCCTAAAATTTCACCACCCCATCAAAAATGATCTAAGGAATAATTGTCATCGCCTCGCCATGATCGCTCCTCATTTTTTGTGTTTTAGGGCCATAAAACTGGAACTTCGTCCGATTCTCAGATTTTCGTGTGCTAAAGCCCACGGCAACTGCATGGGTTTGGGCGACCAAACGTGGATCACCTATAATTTTGTCGGCGCATCAAAAACTACCTAATGGACAATAATCATCGCCTCATGATGACCATTCCTCATTTTTTTAGCGTTTTAGGGCCATAAAACTGAAATCCCCCCCCCCCC
>NC_031994.1:566475-655541 GCF_001879085.1 Nicotiana attenuata
AAACCCCCCCCCCCCCCGATTCCTAAATTTTCGTGTGCTATAGCCCATGCCATTTGCATGGGTCCGGAAGACCGAACCCGATCACCTAAAATTTTTCCGGCCCATCAAAACGACCTAAAAAATAATAGTCATCGCCTCGCCGTGACCATTCCTCGTTTTTTGGCGTTTTAAGGCCATAAAAAACAAAATTTCGCCTAAATCCCAATTTTTTGTGTGCTATAGCTCACGCATCTGCATGAGTCTGGACGATCGGACCCGGGTCACCTAAAATTTGTCGGCCCATAAAAAATTACCTAAATTACAATAGTCATCGTTTCGCCATGACTTTCCTCGTTTTTTTGCGTTTTAGGACCATAAAACTGGAATTTCGCTCGATTCCCAAATTTTCCTATGCTATAGCCCATGCCATTTACATGGGTTCGGGCGACCGGACCCGCATCGCCTAAATTTTGCCGGCCCATCGAAAACGACCTAAGGAACAATACTCATCGCCTCGCCATAACCATTCCTTATCTTGTTTTCGTTTTAGAACCATAAAACAGG
Organism: Nicotiana attenuata; assembly: GCF_001879085.1. Classification (NCBI taxonomy): domain Eukaryota; kingdom Viridiplantae; phylum Streptophyta; class Magnoliopsida; order Solanales; family Solanaceae; genus Nicotiana; species Nicotiana attenuata. Next base: position 567,019 of record NC_031994.1, read on the forward strand.
AACTCCGCTTGATTCTCAAATTTTCGTGTGTTATAGCCCACTCCATCTGCATAGATCCGGACAACCGGATTCGGATCACTTAAAATTTTGGCGGCCCATCAAAAACGACCTAAGGAATAATAGTCATGGTTTCGCCATAACCATTCCTCATTTTTTGACGTTTTAGGGCCATAAAACTAGAATTCCACCCGATATTTCGTATGTTATAGCCCACTCCATCTGCATGGGTCCCGGCGACTGGACCCTGATCGCCTAAAATTTTGTCCACCCATCAAAAACGACCTAAGAAATAATAGTCATCGCTTCTCCATGACTGTTCCTCGTTTTTTGGCGTTTTAGGGCCACAAAACTGGAGTTTATCCTGTTCTCATATTTTCGTGTGTGATAGCCTACGCCATCTGCATTGGTCTGGGCGATGGGACCCCTATCGCCTAAAATTTTGCCGCCCCATCAAAAACGACCTAAGAAACAATAGTCATTGCCTCGCCATGACTGTTCCTCATTTTTTGTCGCTTTAGAGCTATAAAAAATGAATTTAGACAATTCTCATATTTTCATGCGCTACAGCCCACGCCATTTGCATGAATTCGGGGACCGGCCATAAATCTCTAACATTACGAGCTCATCAAAAATGACCTAATGAGCCATAGTCATTGCTTCCCCATGTCCATTCCTCATTTTTGGTATGTTAAAGCCATAAAATTCTGGACGATTCCCATATTTTCGTGTGTTATAGTCCACGCCATCTGCATGAATTCGGGCGATCGGCCTCGAATCTTCTAAAATTTTGGGGGCCCATAAAAAACAACCTAATTAACAATAATAATCGCTTCGCCATGACCGTTCCCGGTTTTTTACATTTTTGGTCCATAAAACAGGAATTAAGATGATTCCTAAATTTTTATGTGCTATAGTCCGTACCATCTACATGAATTCGGACGACCGGCCTCGAATCTCCTAAAACTTTGCGGGCCCAGCAAAAATGAACTAATGAACAATAGTCATCACTTCGCCTTGACCGTTCCTCATTTTTTGGCGTTTTAGGGCCATAAAACAGGAATTCAGGACGATTCTCAGATTTACGTGTGCTACAGTCCACGTCATCTGCATGAATTCGGGCGACGGACCCCGAATCTCCTAAAATTTTGCAGGCACATAAAAAATGACCTAATGAATAATAGTTTTCGCTTCGCCTTGACGTTTATCGTTTTTTGCGTTTTAGGGCCATAAAATAGGAATTCAGGACGATTTTCAGATTTTCATGTGTTATAGTCCACGCAATTTGCATGAATTCGGGTGACCGGCCACGAATCTCCTAATATTTTTCGGGCCCGTCAAAAGCGGCCTAATGAATAATAGTCGTCGCTTAGCATGACCGTTCCTCATTTTTCGGCATTTTAGGGCCATAAAACAGGAATTTAGGACGATTCCCAAATTTTTTTGTGTTATGCGACCGGCCCCGAGTACCCTAAAATTTTGTGAGCCCATCAGAAACAACCTAATGAACAATAGTCATTGCTTCTCCGTGATCATTCCTCGTTCACTAGGAGATTCAAAATAAAAATAAAAAGTAAACATGTGAATGAAATAAAATAGAAATAGAAAGAAAAGAATCTAATTGCAAAAGCAAAAAGGGGGATGTCTTTTGGGGATTCGACATGTAATATATATACATAAAAAAAATAATTGACCTTATATGCACAATATCATTTTTTGGCAAGGGGATTGACTGAACCACCTTCCGCCCAACTAGCTCCACCCCTGGTCCCAGCCTGAACAACGACTTGTCTTACGATACTGGTCTAAAAGTTAGTGCTCCTATACATGATAAATATCATCGTCAATGTTAGAACAATAAATGAAAATGAAAGTAATAAATAGGAGTAATTATAACAATTATGCTAAGCTCATAAATTATAATAGTTGTACATAAATTTCAAAAAATCTTCAAAAGTGTTACTGATATTGTTGCATCTACCATTTCTTTGTGACAATGACATGATATGAGTATACACATTTTAAGAATTACATTATAGAACTTTCAAGCAAAATACAGTGAGTGCACCTGCACCAAATGTCTAATCCAACAAACATAAGGTCCCTTTGCTTTAATGCTTCAACACTAAGCTACCAATACCAAATATTGACATGAAATCCCACTTTGTTTGTATCCAAGAACCTTCATTGTCAAAGAATACGTAAAGAATCAACATTTCACACAGGCGACCAAGGATAAAGATTCTTTCAGCCTTGAATAGAAGCGAGTCGCTTCCGGCCTGTCTTATAGTTGTAGTCTTTTAGCTTATGTAGTCGTCGGCGCTTCTTCCCTGTGCATAGCTCCCCCCATCGTAGATGGTTCAGCCACGCCCGGTGCCACGAAATGATTGAGAACTACGACGGGGTCGGCGAAGCTGGTATCCTCAGACCGCCTAAGAGACTTTCCGACTGTCGAAGGAAGGAAGGCCCTAGTACACCAACCAGGAAGAAAGATTTAGTGCTTTTCGCCTTTCCGCCAAACCAGAACGAGAGCCAATCGGGTCGATCAGAATGTCCTTATTTCACAGCGCTATAACATTCTCAAGTTAGAGCCTGACTATCTCTATTCTAAGTAGCACCCGAGAAAGCACACGCTAAGCAGATCTTTACCAAAGCCATATCTCCATAAGCATCCAAAGCTGCCTACTCATTGGTAGTGAAAAAGTAACAACATAGATATTTTTACGAAGCCAAGAGCCACTCATCTGGGACCAGAGGTATCAAATCCGACCCTGAGAATAATCCCCTTTGATAGGGAGAGCTAAAACTCCCCATAATGGGCTTTCTACGGTTCGAATCCCGACTAGCCGAACCTCAATAGGAGAGCTAAAACTCCCCCATGGTAAGCTTTCTACAATGCGAATCCCGATTAGCCGGTGGGTCTGTTTCATCTTTTTAGGTTTATGCTCTACTTCGGATAAAGATCCACCCGATTTGGATTTGAGTTCCGCACATTGGATGGGTGAACCCAAAACAAAACAAAACATTTCACACAGAATTCAAATGCGTATCACATGCTATTGATACTATCAACTTTATAGAGTTCCAGAGGCAAAAGATTTCCAAAAACATAAGCTTAAACATTTAGGATATCACAAAATACTGTTTCTAAACACTCATTTTACTGGTCTTTAGGTAGTTCTTTTTTCACCATTGTACTGCATTTGCCTACTTTCCAAGGATTGATTTGATCCACCAAATTCCTTTAGTGTCTTTGGGGGCATCATTATTTTCTGGTGGGGGATTAGTGTGTGGTGTCTTGTGGAGCTTGCTCACATCATAGCCTTCTTCTTTAGCCTTCTCAACAAGCTGGTTGTATATCTCATCATCAAGAGAATTTTGCCTACATAATACCTGCCAACAAACCGCCGCCAGATACATTTCATTAAGCCAGAAAACAAGAATCCATTAAAAAGATATGCACATTTCATAACCTAACAAACAGAAGGTTTGAAATACACGAATGTTCTATACAACAACAATAACACACCCAGTGAAGCCCCACAAGTGGGGTCTGGGGAGGGTAGTATATACGCAGACGTTACCCCCTACCTTCGGAGGGTAGAGAAGTTGTTTCCGATAGACCCTCGGCTCAGGAAAGATGGAAACTACAAGAATGTTTTATATGTAACTAAATATACTACTCGCTTTTATACTTATGGAACAAAAGCTTAGGAATTGGATATGGAAGAATGATGCCTAATGTTCTCTTAGTAAATGATATTCGTTTCAGTAGGAAAAGAGAAAGTCAGACAAGAATTAGAATATAAAATATTCATTCCGTCCCATGCATTTCAAGCCAAGCGAGGTAGTCAGATATAGCTGTTTTTCTGCGAAATAGACCAATAGAGCATATAATGTCGATGGCACGTCCAAGATCTTAGGAAAGGGGAAGCTCAAATGAGATCTAATGGGATGAGCATGCTGAACGGAAAGATCATTCACAAAATTTTAACTGTAAAATTGAATGGCGCAAATTATAATCCAAGTTGTATACCTTTATTTTTTTCATGCAACTAAGGTATCAGACTTGGAAGAACTCAAAGTATCACAGACTTGATATAACTCTTCAAGCAAATTACAACTGCAAGCAGATCAACACAACTACGAAAAGAAAAACCAAAATGTTCATAGACTCTGTCATCGGATGCTAGTTTCAACGATCGACAAATAACAAATGAAATACTACTACTAAGTACTAAGTGCCTTCTCAAGTTATAGACCTAGAGCACTACTTCTTTAGCAATTTGTTCATCTTCTGAATTTCAAAGAAGATATGTGTATCTAAGCAAAATGTGACTATTTCCGTTAATTTTAACTGATACAAAGAGATAACAAATGATCAATCTTCTTTGTTTTAGAAGAAGGCCAGATGGTTTAAGTCAAATGCTTTCCCCCAAATTTCCATTTCAACCTCTGAAATTCTATCCTTATCATCTTATAAAAAAGAGATAGAAATATATATTACTACCATTTTTTCATACATTTACTAGGATTTAGAAACTAAAGGAAAAACAACACAAAACAATCCGTCAACTACAGCATGTTTAAGGAAAGATTATAAACTAAACATGGCAAATAAATCCAAAAAAAAGAACTTTTACATACCAAGACTCACTTTCAGAATCACACAAGCAATTCAATATTCAAAACTCATCCAATTTGTACATCAAATGGCAAAGATAATAACTTTGAATATCAAAGGTTAATAGGACTAAACAATAAAAGTATTGTATAAGTTTTCCACATTTTTTACCAGCATATCAATCTCTTACAAGACTAAAAACTTCTAGAAAACATCGGACCTATGGTAAACATATTAACATGACTAAAACATAACCAAGCTAATTGTTATTACCGATATAGTTTTTTCTCTTCAATTGTACCCTATTTTCCACTAGGTCTGCATAGATTCCAAGAGATTATAGATCTTTCGAGACAATTTTTGTCCGCGTGATTTTAAGTGTAGCCCCTTTAAACATTTCTCAATGTACATATTAAAAACTCATCCAATTTGTACATCAAACGACAAAGATAATAACTTTGAATATTAAATCCTCGCTGTTCATGTTCGAGGCAGCTTGCGAGTACCTCGACTATTCCACCGGTTACCCGCTACCTCCCACCAGCACAGGTACCAGGTAACTCTGCCCATCAAGGCTTAGGCAGATGTAAGTCTATTTCACATCTACTTAACAAAAACTCAACCAATTTTCATATCAAATGACAAAGACAATAACTTTGAATATTAAATCCTCATTGTTCATGTTCGGGGTAGCCAGCGAGCACCTCGACTATTCCACCGGTTACCTGCTACCTCCCACCAATACAGGTACAGGGTAACTATGCCCATTAAAGCTTAGGCAGATTTAAGTCTATTTCACATCTACTTAATAAAAACTAAACCAATTTTATACCAAATAGCAAATGCAAAAACTTTAAATACAACAACAATAAACACATTGTAATTCCATAAGTGGGGTCTAGGGAGGGCAGAGTGTAAGTAAACCTTACACAGGTAAAAAACTTTACCTACAAAAACTTTAATTAATATTAAAGGTTAATAGTGCACTTACCCAAAGATAATTCCTACTAGGCTGACCAATCAAAGCATACTGATAATTCTCATCAATATGAAGAACCCAATAATCTCCGGTAACAGGAATAATAGGCAAGAAAGGTGGAACATAAAACTTGACTTTTAATTTAGCCTCATCACTTTTAGGATCAGCTTTATAAGCAGTGCCTTCAATATAACCTCTTTTACCATCAGACCATGTCTCATTTAACACATGCACTGTACCATCTGGGTTCAGAGTGTAAGTAGCCCTTGTGTTTACACCATTTTTGGGCTGAAATCTTGATGGGAATGAAGCAATTTCATACCATCTTCCCATGTACTTTTCTATATCAAGTTTTTTCACTACTTCCATTACTTTTGTGGCCATTTTTTTAACAAATGGGGTTTTCAAGATTCTTTTGGGGTTTGGAGAAATAGAATTTGGGATCTTTTTATAGGGAGGATTTTACGTTTGCTCTAGGATTTGGTTTCTTGATAGAGAGTCTGTGAATCTGTGTAAAGGAGGAAATTCATATTATGGGACAGACGTGGATATTTATGGACCAAACATTTGAAGTAAAAAATACTCCTATATGTTATCATAACATCTACCAGCAGATTTCTTTTCTTTTCTTTTCTTTTTAAGTTTAAGCGTCATGACAGAGTAAAAGATATTTACCAATTCCACATGTAATGATTTAAGTTATATATTATACTATTAATGTAAAGATTAATTTATCATTTTATGTTATTCAATAAATTTTAACATGTGATAGTATGTTTTTTATACTATACATTAAATTATCGAATTTGTTATAAATAGAATTGTATTTATGGTGAATGCCTATATTTAGAGAGATTTAGGGTTCATTGCTTGGTGGCTAAGTCACCCTCTCCCTATAAATAGAGGGTTCTATTCTATTGTAATTCATCCCAAATCAATAAGAATTCTCTCTCTCTACTTTTCTCTGCAATACTATTCTTCTTTTATTGTTTCATAACACGTTATCAGCACGAGACTCTAACCAATTGAGTAGAAGCTTTGGGATTGAGCATAATGATTGTCAATTATTCCATGAACTTCCTTCATGATTAAATTCTGGATTTAAGGTAAGTATTTTACCGTATTTTTCTCTTTTATTCTATACTTTGATTTTATATACAAGCAAAGACAACAAAGTTTGATTATAACTCTAATGGAGTTTGTAAGAAATTATAACCACCTGAAGTCGTAAAAGTTTCTATGTCTTGCCATGATCAAATTCATGTATGATTATGGGCACAAAAAGTGGAAACCCGTCCCATTGAATTTGCTCCATTCTCATTCCCTTAAGAGAATGTGATAGCAGTATGTGATAAGTCTGAAAGAAGACAAAATTATCACTATGAATGTATCAATGGATGTGGACGTGGCAATAGACGAAATTATAATCGTCATCATTGTGATAATGAGAATAATAAGGATTCTCAAAATTATCCCCCAGTTGTGAAAATATTTGTCATCGATTTGACATGAGATTTTATAAAGCACATATAGATGATTATGGTCTATTCATGATGTGAATGTGACAACATCTGATTTAAGAATACATATTCATTTTTGGAAGAATATGAGCGTGCTAGTGGTATATACCACACTCACCTCTAGAAGGAGGTTTGAGATGATATAAGAAAATATTGTCATTATTATGGCATGAATGGTCATTGGTCACGTACCTATTGCACGCCAAAATATTTTGGCAATGTGATTATTAAAGAATAACATTTATGCAAGAAACATATCTTGCATATAATTATGACCATAACCATAATGGTATAACTTTCTCTTTAAAAGAGATATTCACCATATGGATGTTGATGAATATGTGGTAGTACCAAATTAATTGAGAGCTCTGGAAGAGCCAATTATTACTATTTTGGAGGAACACAGTTTATTACTAATAAGGTATTGTGTTGTAGTAAGTTTCAAAGAAACTTATTCAGTTTCCAAAGTATAGCGAAAACGGTTGATTATATTGAGACTATAAATAAAGGAAAGATTTAATATCTCCTATTACTACAACTTGTAGCGAGGTGATATGTATGTGAAAAATTACCCGCTTTATTCTCCAGTTTATTCTACACAAAAAAAAGAATACCACAATAAAGTGGATGTTTATTGATATAAAAATCCATATCACAATAAACTTGGAGTTTATCGATAATTGCACACGTCATGGTGTAAACCTAGTCTTTATCAATATTGATAATTTATCCAGTTGGCATAATCAGTTTAGCCATATCAATTTAAGCATGATGTGCAAAAATAAAAGAGAATTCACATGGGTAAATATTAAAGAACTAGAAAGTTCTTTATGAATTCTCTTATATTGCTTGTTCTCATTAATTAATAGATCAACTAAAATTGGGATTGAATCCCATGAATACTGGAAATATCAAAGGTGAATACGGGCCCATTCACCTGCCATGTATACCACATAAGATGCATCTATGAGATGGTTACATGTGCGATTATGTCACGACCCAATTCCCATACCCGGTCGTGATGGCGCCTCTCGTGAAGACAAGGCCAGCCAACTAACCCAAATCCTTTCACTAACAATTATTAAACATAAATGAATAGAAGATACAACTTAATGGCATTAGAAACTGTTAATTACTACCCGACCGGGGTGTCACAAGTCACGAGCATCTAAGGAAACCTTAACACAACTACAGGCCAATAAATATATACAAGTAAAATTTCTGGAAAACAAAAGACAACATCCGGTGCCGCGAACGCTAGCGGTCACCTTGCTCAGCTACAATAACAATACCTTCAATCCGCTAATAACCCGCTACCGGGTGAACGATACCTGCAACTGCACGCGAGGTGCAGGGAGTAAAGTGAGTACTTCCAACTCAGTGAGTAATAAGAGTAGATAATAACTGAGAGGCAAGAAATCACGTAAGATCACTCCATCATGCTATATAGGACAGTACAACCCTTTGAGAAAACAGTAAAACCGTGAAAAATCCTTTAGAAAATATCTGGCTCAGTTTAAAAACCTCTTTTGAAAATATCCTTTTCCAACAGTCAAGCAAATAAATGCGTAATCAGATAGTGCAAGTCCGCACATAAGTCAGCCCCTCGGGCAGCACTCAGTTAACAAATAACACCAGGGTATCTGGTAAACAGTGCACGAAGTAGCATGGATGCCAATGATATGAGAGTGCTGAATGTCATGCCACGTAGTACAAACACGAACCAATGCATGAATGCAATGCAATGCACTTGACCGCTGTGGCGCGCAGCCCGATCCGTTTGGGTACCCGCGCTCACTGTGGGGGTTCAGACTCCGGAGGGGCTCCTACAGCCCAAGCGCAATATCAATATCACACCGCTGCGGCGTGCAGCCCGATCCATGCTCAGTCTAGAAATGCACATAAGCCACTTGGGCAATATCAAAATAACAGTTCTCAGTTCAAAACGTCAATAACATGTTGTTTAAGTTTTCAAATCTTAGAAAAATGGCTGAGTTTGCAAATTAGTATTAAAACCCTAGACCGAGATCAAATAGTGTGCACAAATAATGCGAAAACGGTGATATCAATCCCTGAAGGATTCACGTAGTTGGCACGAAGCCCAAACATGGCAATCAGCCCAGATTATGATAATAACAAGTAGTTCAGTCAAATACGCGGTAAAAATCAACAACCGGGACGGACCAAGTCACAATCCCCAATGGTGCTCTAACCCACGCTCATATCCGGCATGCAAGTCACCTCAATACAGCACTATGGTGTGCAAATCCAGGGTTTCAGACCCTCAGGATATCATTTACAAGTATTACTCACCTCGAACCGGTGAAATCTCTAGCTCGCGACGCCTTTGCCCCTCAAATCGGCCTCCACGCGCGTCGAATCTAACAAAATCAGAGCGAATACATCACAATATGCCAATGGAACAATACCCAATCGAAAGCAATCGAAAATTAGCAAAAATCTCGAAACTAGCAAAACCCGAGCCCCGGGCCCGCTTCTCGAAAAATTACAAAATTTACATTACCGGATTCCTCGTCTCGCCACGAGTCCATACATACCAAGAACTCCCAAATCCGAGCTCAAATGACCTATCAAATCCCAATTTGAAATATCAAAAACTCAAGCCCTAGCTTTACCCCTTTTAATGAATTCCAACCAATTTCCATGTTAAATTTAACAAAATCTCGAGTATTTAGGCCAAGGAACTTACCTCTAATCATTCCTCCTTGAATCCCTCTTCAAAATTTATGCAAGAAACAGATCTTGCATATAATTTTGACCATAACCATAATGGTATAACTTTCTCTTTAAAAGAGATATTCACCATATGGGTGTTGATGAATATGTGGTACTACAAAATTAATTGAGAACTCTGCAAGAGCCAATTATACTATTTTGGAGAAACACAATTAGTTACCAATAAGGTATTGTGTTGTAGTAAGACTCAGAGAAACTTATTCAGTTTTCAAAGTATACGCGAAAGCGGTTGATTATATTGAGACTATAAATAAAGGAAAGATTTAATATCTTCTATTACTACATCTTGTAACGGGGTAATATGTATGTGAAAAGCTACCCGCTTTATTCTCCAATTTGTACTACATAAACAAAAGAATACCACAATGAAGTGGATATTTATTGATATAAAAACCCTTATCATAATAAACTTGGAGTTTATTCATAATTGCACACATCATGGTGTAAACCTGAAGTTTATCAATATTGATAATTTATCCAGTTGGCATACTTGGTTTAGCCATGTTAATTCATGTATGATGTGCAAAAATAATAGAGAATTCACATGGGTAAATATTAAAGAACTAGAAAGTTCTTTACGAATTCTCTTATATTGCTTGTTCTCATTAATTAATAGATCAACTAAAATTGGGATTGAATCCCATGAATGCTGGAAATATCAAAGGTGAATATGGGTCCATTCATCTGCCATGTATACCACATAAGATGCATCTATGAGATGGTTACATGTGCAATTATTATTAATCCGCAACCTGGTCGGTGTGTGCGAGGTAACTTGCTCAATAATTTAATTTCGAGCATAATTTTCAGATTTGCTATTCAAGATAGTTGATCTTGATAAGTTGGTTTACATCACAGTTGGTTTAGCAAAATAATTTATTGAGTGCCTCCACTTAATAGCTAAACTATTGCTTATGAGAACAAAGTTATCTATATCAGTTTGATATAGGTTATATACGAAAGTATATTACATTCTCCCCTCACAAGTGGTTTCAGGGTCTGGAACCAAATAATTCTATCTCATTATTATTGATGTGCGGTATATATTTTGATTAACACCATAACGCACAAAGATGGGTTCTCAAAGTTGAGGAAACAAGTTAGTTTTTCTAACATGAGGGGAGACAAGATACAATAGTTGAGAAAAAGTTACATGGAATGAATTATCATTTATACATCTAGATCCCCGAATAAAATAATATGAACTTGAAGTTCATAAAAGGATAATTCATTTGCAATATATTGCAAAGCATGCCAGATGCATTTGCTGACCCAAAGAAAGTAACTATATTCTCATTGCAAATGCTCCTATTAAGTCCTAGAAGGACAAAGTCTATGGTACGCTTGAAGCGTATAGACAAATCGGTTTCAAATAAACTTCTTGACAAAGAAGATGAGCAAATGATCTAAATGATCATAATAAAGGAGGCAAGTGATCTAGAAGATCACATGACATAACACTTCATAAAATCTTATGAGAGATTCAGGTACCTGAAAATATGAATGAAGAGATCTCTATGTTATGTCTTTATGAAAAAATATTGAAACTGATATAAAATGTTTGTCGACGACATCTATGATAGCGCTAAAAATATATATGTGAGGATCTTAAGTCTGAAGAACAATCAAGTAGAATTGGTTTCATATGAAAGACATGTAGTTCAAACACTTGAAAGTATAAAGTCAATGATATGTACAATCAGTTTTCGATATCTTATATGTCTAGTATGACATGAAAACTTGATATGCATCTAAAGTCTATTATATGACTTAACTTATATGACAATCCATGAAGGATTTAAGTTGCTTAAAGCATATGGAATTCATGGTCATGAAGTACTACATCCTCAATGCAATTTGTGCACAAATGTATCTTGCTATAACTATAAGCATGATGATAGCGAGAATACCTCTATGGAGATATTGAAGAGTCATTCCACGACATTATATGAAGATGTTATATCTCTATCAAGAATGATGATTTCAAGGTGCAATATATTCATTCAAGTTAATATGGCTGATTTGTTTATCAAATATCTACCAAAGATCTTTTGAAGATGGTGCACAAGATTGGAATGCAAATGCTTAAGGATGTGAATTGATGCTCTCATCAGGGGGAGTTAATACGCGTTGTACTCTTTTTCCCTTATAAGATTTTGTCCCACTGGGGTTTCCTTGCAAGGTTTTTAACGAGGCAACCAAAAGGCGTATTATTAGATATGTGTACTCTTTTTTCTTTTCTAAAATTTTTTTCCCGTTGGGTTTTCTTTTAGTTAAGGTTTTAATGAGGCACATTATTTGTTGAATAGACATTCAAGGGGGAGTGTTATAAATAGAATTGTATTTATGGTGAATGTCTATATTTAGAGAGATTCTAGGGTTCATTGCTTGGTGGCTAAGTCACCCTCTCCCTATAAATAGAGGGTTCTATTCTATTGTAATTCATCCCAAATCAATAAGAATTCTCTCTCTCTACTTTTCTCTGCAATACTATTCTTCTTCTTTTATTGTTTCATAACAGAATTAATATTTTAAGATTTTTAGCTGTAATTACCTTCTAATTCATTCACATCTTGATTATTCATTTTCTTTTAGGAACATGGCTAGTTCATTTAGTTGCTCATAAACTAGCAGCTATCCCCACCACAAATACCGGATAACTTTGTCCAATAAGACTTAGACTGATAAATATCAATCCACTTATTCTTTTGGCTTATGTTGCAACTTGGAATTTTGATCTCTCAAAACTATCATTCCAAATTTGTAACAACAGTCGCGACTATAAACAGAATCGTGACTATGGCAGGGCGGTACACTCTGCTCTCTCACGACCCCTACTCTAATCAAAAGACTAAAGGCCCCTACTGAAGATAGGTCGCCAAACTACGACCGAGAGTTTCGCCTTTTGAATTTATTGACTGCTAGGTCACACCTTTGAATGTGATATCCTCTCAATGATGAACGAGAAGTATAAGAAGAGAGCCTTGAATAAAGAAATGAAAAAAGTTCTTCTCTAGTTAATTTTTAATTTGAAATTTACCTTAATAATATAGACTCAGTTAGAGTGAAACAAATTTAAATAACCTATGAAACCATAACAAGATTGAAATTGAGCTGTAGTTGAGTCAGAGTTAATTTCTTTCTTTTTGGTAATTATAGCTTTCATTGATAACCAAAGAGTAATATTTACAAATCAACCGGACCTTATATCACAGTCTGATTCTCTCGGCTTTCCAATCTGTATACACTTCTACTCAAAGACAATTACCATCTTTTGCTACCTAGGAAATTTACATTGTTGAAGCATTATCTTAGTAGCACTATTAGCTCGAACATGGCAGGTATAGGCAATTTCTTGGGCCACTGTTTCCGATGCAGTCTCCTTTTGCTCAAAAATCCTTTTGTTCCTTTCCATCCAAAGTGCATATACATATTCTGTGTATATCATCTTTACTAGCTTTGCTTTGGTAGTTTTCACTTCGGTGTTCTGTTCAATCCAATGCTGCATTTGGCTCCATGTACTCATATTCATCCAGTTGAGTTGTATCCACTGCATGAGCTTCTACCAGATCTGTTTTCCTACTGGTATTCTGCAAATAGGTGATCTCTGGTTTCTGCTACTCCTTTGCACATAACCGATCTATTCTCTACTTGAATCCCCCATCTTTCTAGTCTTGTAGTAGTTAACAGCCTATTCTGTTGTTGCAACCATGTGATAAACAATGTCTTTGGTCTTTCTTCATTGCTACATATGATATTCTTCCATGTAACCTTAGGCAGCTCCCCAACCATTTTCAAATATACACTTCTGATCATGCTTTTACTCTTCATATTTTCTGGTTGTACATACCTCAGACCCTCTCTTGCATTGAGTATCTTCTTGACCATCCAACTGGCTTGTTGAGGAATAGTCATACTCTCCATCGTTTGTGATTTTATGTAATACTCATGAATCCACTTAATCCATAAAGCATCTTTTTTAGTCTTCAAATCCCAGCAGGTGTTTATTATGGCTGCTTTATTCCACAACTTGAGATTAGTGAGATTTAATCCTCCTGCTGATTTTGGCATACACATCCTGCTCCAAGCTACCAGTGACTTCTTAGTAATTTCATTTGTTCCTGACCATATGTAACTTCTACAGTATCCTTCAATTGCCTCCATCACCTTAGCAGGAATAATGAATAACTGTGCCCAATAAGATTGAATACCAAAAAGTACTGATTTTACCAATTGTACTCTTCCTGCATAGGATAATTTCTTTGCAGTCCATGAGGAAATTCTTGCTGTGATTTTGGTTATAAGGGGTTGCCATTCAACCAGTTTCAGTTTTCTAGTGGCTAGTGGAATCCCTAAATACCTGAATGGTAATTCTCCTTGCTTGTAACCAAGAGCTTGCTGAATTTCCTGCTTGCATTCTTCTGAAACCCCTCCATAGTATATAGCACTCTTGGACTGATTAGCCTTTAACCCTGAAGCATTTGTGAATATACTAAACTTTCCATGTAGCAGCTCCACTGAAGTTTTATCACCCTTAGCAAACATAAGGAGATCATCTGCAAAGCACAGATGTGTGATGTTAAGCTTGGAACAGTTTGGTGGAATTTGAATTGTTTCTCCTCTTTCAATGTGCTGAGACTTCTGCTCAGGTACTCCATACAATAGCAAATAGAAAAGGAGACATTGGGTCTCCTTGACGAAGCCCTCTGGCAGCATCAAAAGGTGTTGTTGGTTCTCCATTTATCACTATAGAGTAATTCACAATAGTAACATACTCCATCACCCATCTAATAAATTTTTGTGGAAAGTTCAATCCTATCAACATTTGTTCCACGAATCTCCTATCTACTATATCATAAGCCTTCTGTATATCAACTTTAATCATACATCTGGGATATATGTTTTCTTGTATATGCTTTTACCAACTCATGAGCCATTATCACATTGTCTGCTACCTTCCTTTCTGGTATGAATCCTGATTGAGTCTCAGTAATTATGGTTGCAATCACCTTCTGAATTCTGCTAGCTAGAATTTTTGCTATAATCTTGTACAAGAAAGTGCAGCAAGCAATTGGTCTATACTCCTTTATTGTAGCAGGGTTGGCAACTTTTGGAATCAAGCTGACTGTTGTGCAGTTAATCCCCTTATACATTTTCCCTGTTGTGAAGAACTCCTGTATAGCTTCAATGAGTTCTTCTTTAATGACTGGCCAGGCTTTTTTTATAAAATATTGCATTGTATCCATCAACTCCCGAAGCTTTGTCATATCCTATAGCTTGAAGACCTAGATAGATCTCCTTCTCTGTCACTTCTTCACACAGTTGGAGTTGTAGGCTATGACTCAACACATTCCCTCTCCTCATGATTACAGTGTTAACTGTTGTTACACTCTGCAAAGCTGTCCCCATAAGTGACTTATAGAACTGTATTATCTCCACGTTGATATCTTTAGAATCTGTTAATTTTCCACCTTCTTGAGACTCTAATTCTAATATTTGCTTCCTCTGTTTTCTGTCCTTTATTACAGCAGAAAAGTAGCTTGTGTTAGCATCTCCCAGCTTGATCCACCTTGCCCTTGCCTTTTGCTGTAGTGCACTTTCTTCTATCATTGATCATTTCTCTAGCTGGCATATCATCTTCTTTTCTTCCATTGCTACCTCATCTAAGTACTGATGCCTTAGTTTGAGTTGTATTTCTTTAAGATCATTTCTTGCTTGACTGATTCTTGTTGTTATGCCTTTGAATTCAGTTTCATTTAGTCTTCTCAGCTTCTCCCTTAAGTCCTTCTGCTTGGCCCAAATGTTCCTCATCTTGTGTGGATGATATCTTAGCTTCCATTCATCCTCCACTAATTGCAAAAAAAATTTATGAGTTGCCCAAACATTAAAGAACTTAAAAGCTGTTTTGATTCTTGGTTCCTTAACATTTGTGGTGATCATCATTGGACAATGATCAGATATATGAGGGAGTTTATATTCATTCATCAAATTCAGAGTTATATCTTCTACGGTACTTTTTGATGGCGTCTACCATTAGCTTTGAGCAAATTATTTTACCAAATAGGTTTTTAGAAAATGCTTTTTGATTGCTGAATTAATTTCTTCTACGGTACTTTTTGATGGCTTCTACCATTAGCTTTGAGCAAATTATTTTACCAAATAGGTTTTTAGAAAATGCTTTTTGATTGCTGAATTAATTTCTTCTACGGTACTTTTTGATGGCGTCTACCATTAGCTTTGAGCAAATTATTTTACCAAATAGGTTTTTAGAACATGCTTTTGATTGATAGTCATTTTAACATCCAGAATAACATCAGCAAAATTATTCCTAGCTCCAAAATCTTTCTGATGAAACATGTATAGCTTAATTTCAAATATTTCTAATCTAAAATTATTTCCATAAAAACTTGACCCAAAAAAAAAAGTAAAAAAACCAAGTTAAAGATTAGGCTCGGATTTTCACCTACTTAATTTAATTTAATTTTTTCTACAAAAAAAGGAAAGCAGAATTGACACTGACATTGTTGCCATCATCGGTTGCGCGCTATAAGAAATACCTTCTGATAGGAGGAAAGATCATTATTAACACAACAGATAACCATTTAACTTACAGCAATCAAATATATAGGCTAGCACAAAACAAACTTAGATTGTACTATGAAGTCAAGAGAATAGAGTTTTGAGCACCAAATTTATTCATACGATTTATCAGTGGATGCAAATAAAGTTTGCTGTAAAACACATTCCATATCTCAACTGATTCAAATGACAAGATTGATCTGATGATCATCACCCAGTGGATGCTGCAATTGCAAAAAATAGCAGAAAAACTGATATTTCGTCCACATTAATCAACATTCTTGGGTGAGAAAAAATGAACCACCATAGTGCATTTTATACAAATTAACATTTAAGAACAAAGCAATAGCTCTAAACTTCAGTAGCCAAGAATCAGAGAATTGCATCTCTGAGGCCTCGTGCAAGTAGTCAAGCTGAGGCAAACGTGACATATGACGTGCGACTCCCATTAGAATGTCTAGTATAAGCTGGTCTTTCCTCGTATTTGTGGATGCCAATAAACTGTCATTCCATCTATAATTGAATTAGTAGGCATTCAATAGTACTGATTAACGATATTGATAGCTGCACAAATTTACTCGGTAACATGCTTTGTGATAGCAGTTCAATTATAGAAGACGTAAACCAAAATTTAAGCACAACATAGACGTATTAATCATAAAATAGTACTGCGATATTATTCAGTTTGAAGATATTCCAAGATGCAGTTCAAAGTTTTGGCCAAATTGACCTTAAATAAATACAAGCAAATTGGAGAAGGTAAAATTTATTACCATTTCATGCTGGCAGATCCAATTTCCATCAACCCAATAAAGACCGAATTTTAAGTCCGAAGGAGAAAACTCAAGCTCCTCATCCAGATTGTTGATAGCCACTCGAAATGGCAGTATAACAAATGCTTGTACTCAACCCAGAAACCCCATTTCTCTTTAGGATTTAGAGTTGGAAGCTGGAGCTCTTGACTTCAGTGGTTCCACAATGAAGGTAATCTAAATCTGTTTCTAGAAAGACTAAAGAAAAATGTAAATAAACTACGTTTAGAAAGAGGCTCAAATTTTCGCCTATTTAATCACAAAAAGAAAAGGAAAAAAGTGCAGAGTTAACTGCCATGGCTGCACAATCTACGGTTGCCTTATAAGAAAGACCTTCCGATTGGACTCACCAAGCCAGGCATGAATCAACTCTAATCTTCTTCACTTTTCATTTTCATTATATATAATCTTCACTGCCTCTGAAACTTCGAGTGTTCAAGATTGAAACAAAGGCATGAAAGTTTGAATATTGTGTAGATAACTGCAGCAACAACTAGCTTCAATATCAAACTGGTTAAAGACAATATATGAATCCTCAAAATTCACTTCCTTTTTCTTTGGACTTGTTTCATATCTTTTGAGATGAGGATTCTTCCTGATATTCTGCAGAAGAAAGAACAAGAACGTAGAAAGAATGAAAGAAAAAGGCTCAGATTTGCATAAAAATCTATCAGAAAAAACGGCTAATCCGCCATGTCTGCAAAAGCAGATGCCTTTCTGAGAGAGCACATAAAGGACCAACCTCAGAAATTCCCATGCCTTTGCTCAGCCAATCTGGTTTTAAAGCTTCCTGGAGAATATCATCACAGCCTCATTCACAAACTTTAGGGTTTAGGATTCGGGTTTTTCCGGACAAGTTTAGGGGGGCAAAATATGTATTTTCTCTTGAAGGGAAGTTAAACTTTCTCTTTATGATAAAAGCATAGGAAAATTCATTGGCTAAATTGAACTTCAGAGGAAGAGAGTAACCACCCTTAAAAAATCTCAACCTTCCTCCGAGTTCCATAAAAAGCCTCGCTCTTGGAACACAAAAAGATATTTGGGAGGCTCAGATTCGCTTTTTCTCATACATAAGCTAAACTCCGCCATGGCTGCAAGCTCAAGAAGCCTTCGCGAGACACAGAAACAAAAAATAGCTCCAATATCCACAAGACCACCAAAGAGATGCCACGCCAAGATGTAGCAAAGCTCAGTTCAACCATCTGATGAGTAAAGAATGAAAATCTTCACTGCCTAAGTGAAAATTTTAAGTGGATCATTGGCTGCTAAGAATGACAGAGAGGGACAACCACTCACACAACTCCCCACAACTCTCTCAATCCAGCAGCCTTAGACTTAAACTAATGAAACTTTTGCCATTTTTGTTTCACCTTTTGCTTCATCTATCGGCTGAAACAGTTTCTTCCATGTCAAATACAGCCAGAGTAAAATATAAGGGACAATTGAGGCTCAGAACTTATTCATGTTCAGGCAAAGAAAGTCCAGCCACGCCATGGCTGCAATACCCCAAGTTGCAAGTAAGAAAATCACATGCATCCGGGTCATTGCCGGGCCAAGTACATGCTGGATACTCTCGATGCCCAATTACTAGCTCAGAAGGATAGATTGAACGATCATCACTGCCTTGATAAGGGACCATTTTGGACATTTTCTCCTGATATGCATGCATGTATACATGCATGCATGCATGTATGTAGGTATGTAGTATACAGACAATATACATAAGCATCATTTACATAAGAAGCTCAGATTTCAATTCAATCAGGCATTGCTGCAACCTTCCCACGTTACCCCGCCAAGATATGGCTGTTATCATCTCAACACCTAACCCAAATTGCTCAAAAGATAAGAAGGCATTACAATCACTGGGGAGGATAGTGTGTACAAGACATTACCTCGTGGAGGTAGAGAGGCTGTTTCTGATAGACCCTCGGCTCAAAGCAACAGCAACAAAAACAACATGGGTATATACAAAAGATCCATCTTTTACATGCATACCACATTTTTCAAAGCACCATACGTCCCGAGTTCGATTTCCAGAAATTTGAGGCTCAGATACTGCATTTTGCTCGGACAAAGTGAAGGCAAGTAGGCAACTACGCCATGGCTGCAAAATCACCAGTTGCATGCACAACAAGGGATTTGCCAGGCCAAGATACGGATTGTCCACAATGTCCAATATGTTTAGCCCAGAAAGTGAAAGAATATTATCATCACTGTTTTCCTCTTTTGTAAAATTATTCCAAAGGAGGAAAAAGAAACACACATACACAGAGGTCCATGGCTTAAGCTGTAGACTGAAAAAGAATATGATGTTTCTCCGTATTTCATGAACAAGGGCTGTTGGTCTAGTAGCTACAGAAAAACATTGGCACAACAGAGAGGGCCAACCACACTTGACAGAAAATCCCTTCACTCTGTTAGCCTCATTTCTCTTTCCGGGCCAACTCTTTTTTAGGAAAATTCTCGGCTCTCACCTGATTCTGAACTTTCTTCTTCTCAGAGTTGTACATTAGTAACCAAAGACAGATGTTTTCCATCATACCAAAGACGCCCTTATAAAATAACAATACAATACATTGAGTAACAACCATCCAAACAAGCTATAAGAGTAAAATGGAGGCTCAGATCTGTTGATAAGACAAGAGAATGAAGACATCGCCATGACTGCAAACACCGGTTGCATGACACAAAGATCAGTTGCCATCCGGATTGCCCCGCCAAGATACGGGTCCCTTTATTTCTCTTGACCAATTGATTAGCTCATAAAAGAAGAGAAGACAGTATCATCACAGCCTCAAAATTCTCTCTTTTGCTTAAAAAGCTATGTAATTTCACAAATAACCAACTGGAAAAAAAAAAAAGGGAAGAGGGTTGTTAGTTTGGCTGGTGGAGAAATCATAGGCCAGCCAGAGAGGGCAACCACCCTCGAAGAAATCCATTTTCTCTCTGTTGGCCTCATTCTTCCTTCTGGGCCAATTCTCACTGCTGTGCAAAAGACCCCCCAGAAAGAAGCAATCATCATAGCCCAGTTCAGGTGATCTGTGAGGGAGATTTGCACATATAGGATCATTATTACACAACACCTCTCAAAAGGGACATCCGGTGAAATTTTCTGGATCTATGAAGATCACCATCAGTCGTGGATTCCAAATACAAATCCATAAAAGTGGATATTTGTGAAAATCGGGAGAGGCAGAGGAAAGAAGAGCAAAGCCCTTTTTAGAGAAGTACATAGTCCAGGGTGTTGTTGGAATGGTTTATCATATACCTTTTCTTGTTTTTTTTTTCTTGAAGGTCTGTTGGTTTTATGAATGGAGAAATCACGGGACATAGCAGAGAGGGGCAACCACCCTTTGAAGAAAATCCCATCTCTCTCTGATTCCTCCTCCTTCCTTTCTGAGCTAAAATCTACGAGGGCTTCGCCTAATCAAATACACCCAAAGAAAGATATGGGAGACAATTGAGGCTCAGATCTGCTTAAAATGGGGCAAAGAGAAGGCGACTACGCCATGGCTGCAAAAGAAGCAGTTGCATGTAACAGAGAAGCCTCAATCACAAACCATCCGGGTTTGCCCTGCCAAGATGCGGGTCGGACTGTTTCTATGCCCTCGAATATCAGCCAACGTTTAGCAATATCATCACCGCCTCTTTCGAAAAATGACAACTTTTCCATAGAGCCAATTCGGATAATATTTGACAACCAAAAGCTAGGATCAGAGGATGTTTGGTTTAAGCTCAGAGAAATCAGAAATCAGTACTAGTATTTCTACAGAGGGTTGTTTGTTTAGTTGATGGAGAATCATCGGCCAAGCAGAGAGGGCAACCACCCTACAAGAATTCCCTTTTCTCTCTGTTGGCCTCATTCTTCATAGTTCATACCAGGGTCTGGACCTCCACTTTTGTGTAGTAAAAACACTGATCAATAAAAGACAATTTAACACGAAGAGACCCTTTTTTTATGCTTTTGTGCTGATTTGCCTAAAGAACGCAGCCACACAAGAGCAGAGTAGTCGCAGATAGATAGAGAGACAGAAAGAGACATACAATACATATATATATACAGACACACACACACACATCATAGATATGCAAAAAGGGCTGTTGATTAGAGCCAAAAAAAGAAATCATAGGCATGCTGGAGATGGTCAACCACCCTGAAAAAATCCCATTTTTTCTCCGATCGCCTCATTTTTTAGCTAAAATTTTGATGGAGAACTGCATCTGAAATGGGGTGTTCATGAAAAACTGAAGAACCCAATTTGGTTTTTCAGTTCCAGAGAACGGCCGTCCAATTCAAGATCATCAAATGGTTGCCCTAAAAGTTTTAGGGCCCAGATTTTGCTTTTCTATGAAAAAGCAGAGAGAAAGCAACACACGTCATGGCTGCAGACACGGTTTGCAAATGATGCCATACCAGGTCGCCCTGCCAAGATACGAGTCGGATTTTCTCAACACAGTAAAGTGGGGGAAGTCCACATATAGCCGTTTTCAGGACCCCTATTTAAAGACTGTGGAAATTGAGGCTCAGATATGTGTAAAATGGGGGAAAGAGAAGACGACAACGCCATGGCTGCAAAATGGACTGGTTGCATGATCCGAGTTTGCCCCGCCAAGATTCGGGTTTTCTCCATTTCCCGAATAATAACCCAGCTTAGCAATCTTATCACTGCCTCTTTGGACAGTTGAAAACTTGGCATAGCAATTTGTGGACAGTTTCAGGACACATAAATGAACCGAGAGAGTACTATTGCTATCAGCATCACATCAATGGCAACTGATATTTTTCTTCTTTTTTGGTCAACCAAACCGAACCATGAACACCCCTAAATATACCAATTGAAAAAAAAAAAAAAGAGAGAGAGAAAAGAAGAGGGTTATTGGTTTGGTTTATGCAGAAATTCATAGGCCAAACAGAGAGAGCAACCACCCTCGAAGAAATCCTTTTCTCTCTGTTGGCCTCATTCTTCTTTCTGGGCTAACTCTCATCTCATTTTGCTCATTAGAGATGATTTGGATGAAAGATTTGAGGCTCAGATCTGTAATTAACTCGGGCACTGAGATATTTCACACCGCCATGGCTGCAAACCATATAATATGGATTGCCCCGCCAAGATACGGGCGTGAAACAACAATGCCCGATGCCATTTGCTTAGTAAAATTATCATCACAGCCCCATTATTTTCCCTTTTCCATTTCAAGTTGTATGCTTTTGCTGTTGCTTTGCCATGGAAACACAGCCGCAGCCTCTGCGAAACAGACTGTAACAGTAACAGAAAACGGAGGGAAAATGATCCTTAATATATGGGGGTTGGTTGCACAAACACATGCATAAACAAAAAGAGCTCTTGGCTAGAGCTAAAAGAAAATAGATATCACAGGCATGCCGGAGATGGTCAACCACCCTGAAAAATCCCGTTTTTCTCCGACTGCCTCATTCATTGAGCTAAAAGATTGATAGAGAACTGCATCTGAAATGGGGTGTGCTAAAGAAAAACTGAAGAACCCAAGTGGGTTTTCAGTTCCCAAAAACGACCATCCATTTAAGACCATCAAAGGTGCCGTAGATTTTGGGACTCAGATACTTTTTGTATATGAACATGCCTAGAGAAAGCGACACACGTCATGACTGCAGACACCAGTTTGCAAATGATGTCATACTGGGTTGCCCCGCTAAGATACATGTCGGATTTTCTCAACGCTGTGAGTAGGTAGCCCAGAAAGAAGCAATCATCACAGTCCATATCAGTATCCTATTTGTGCAAATCAGTTGTGGCCTTCTAAATACAAGGCCATAAGAGTGGCTATCTGTGTAAATCAGCAGTGGTCGCAGCAGAAGCAGAGGACCACTATATAAAAAAATGACAACCTTAATTGAACAGGGTCTGTTCTATGGGCTCGTACCACTATATCCTTGAGTTCTAATGGATCCTAAAGAACAAGAGTGCCTATTTCGACTGCATTTATCAGGCAAAGAGAAGTCAACTCCGCCATGGCTGCAAAATCACTGGTTGCATGCAAAAGAGAGAACCTCAAATGCCGACCATCCAGTGATTTGCCAGGCCAAGATACGGGTCAAGTTGTCCAAGTCCCCGATTCAGCTAGCCCAGAAAGTGAAACTTCATCATCACTGCCTCTTCCGTAATCTGTACAATTGCTCAAGAGGAGGAAAAACAAACACATGTCTGAAGCTGCAGACAGAAAAGCTGTTTGTATTTCATGAACAGCGGCTGTTGGTTTAGTAGCTAAAGAAAATCATTGGCACAACAGAGAGAGGAAACCACCCTTCACAGAAAATCCTTCCCTGTTAGCCTCATTTCTCTTTCTGGGCTGACCTCTTTTTAGGAAAATTCTTGGCTCTGTCTAGAAAATTTCCCACCTTTCTCTTCTCATAGTGATACATTGTACCAAATACTGATTTCATCATGATAAAGATTTTCCATCATACCAAAGACACCATAAGAGAAAAAATGAGGCTCAGATATAGTGAATTGAAAATATGACAAGAGAATGAAGACATCGCCATGGTTGCAAGCACCGGTTGCATGACAGGAAACCGCCAACCTTGTTGCCCCGCCAAGATACGGGTCCCTTCTTTTTCTTGCTGGATTGAGTTGCTCAGAGAAAGAAGGAAAAAGAATATGATCATCACAGCTCATATTTTCTATCCATATATCTATCTAACAACTACATTGAGAAAGCAAAGTGCTTTTGGATTGAAATCATGGGCTCACCTGAGAAGAAAAAGTACCCTTCTGAGATACCTCATTCTTTTGTAAAACCTGGAGCAAATGTTTTCAAAGCACAAGAGGTCCCAAGTTCGATTCCCAGAAAAAGTACCCTTCTCTGATACCTCATTCTTTGAGCTGATACTATGAAGAAAATGACATGGGTTTTACCAAACAAGAGGCCCTGAGTTCGAATCCTGGAAAGTCCCTCTCTTATCTATGCTTTGCCTGAAAACGCAGGAGCAAAGTAGCCAAAGATAGAGAGACAAAAAGACACACACACACTCATACATATGCAAAAATTGCCGTTGATTAGAGCAAATTAGAAATCATAGGCATGGCGGAAATTGTCAAGTTCTTCGATTGCCTCATTCTTTGAGCTAAAAGATTAGGAGCCCGTTTGGATTAGCTGAAGTAGCTGATAAGCATTAGGTGCTGAAACTAATTTAATAAATAAGCAGTTACGTATTTGGATACAACTGCTGAAATTGATAATTAGTTGCTGCAGTATTTGAAAAAAAAGTGCCGATAAGCTCTTTTTCTGTTAAAATGAGCTAAATAACCTTAGAACTATTTACACTTATAAGGGCATAATTTCTTCACTTAGCTTATTTTTGACTTATAAGCACTTAGCTTATAAGCACTTTTAAATTTAACAAACACTTAGATAAACCGAAAAGTGCTTATAAGCTTAGCCAAACACCCTCTAGGGCTCATATTTTGCTGTATATTATGAACATGCAAAGAGAAAGCAGACACACGCCATGGCTGCAGACACCGGTTTGCAAATTATTACCATACACGGTTTGCCCCGCCAAGATACGGGTCAGATTTTCTCAAAGTAGAACATTTTGCGAGTTGAGGGGTAAATTCGGACCTTTTTCCTATACAAAAAGGGCTGTTGGTTAGAGCTGATACAAACTAGCAATCATAGGCATGCTGGAGCTGGTCAACCACCCTCAAAAAATCCCAATTTTTTCTCCAATTGCCTCATCTATCCCAATTTTTTCCCAATTCCCTCATTTTTAAGCTAAAACCCCCTATTTTTTTTCTCCAATTACCTCATTTCTAAGCTTAAAAAAATCTCTTTTTTCCTTCAATTGCCTCATTTTTTGAGCTGAAAATCCCGATTTTTTCCCCAATTACTTCATTTGTGAGCTAAAAAATCTCATTTTTCTCCAATTGCCTCATTTTTTGAGCTAAAAATCCCATTTTTTTCTCCAAATGCCTCAACTTTTGAGCTAAATAATTGATCGGAAACTGCATCTGAATATTGGATTTTCAAGAAAAAACTAAAGAACCCAAGAAGGATATCTAGGGCTCAGATTTTGCTGTATATCCCATGAACATGCAAAGAGAAAGCAGACACACGCCATGGCTGCAGACACCGGTTTGCAAATTGTTGCCATACACGGGTCGCCCCGCCAAGATACGGGTCGGTTTTTTCTCAACGCATGTAAAGTAGATATAGCCCAGAAAGAAAGAAGCAAATCATCATCACAGCCCATTTCAGTATCCTATTTGAGCAAATCAGTTGTCACCTTCGTAAATACAAAGGGACATAAAAGTGGCTACTTGTGCAAAATCAGCTATTGTAACAGCAGAAACAGAAAAAGGAAGAGCATAATAGCCCCTTTTTCTAGAGATTCAAGGGTAACCAAATTGACGGAGAAAACTTTTCTGTTGACGAAAATGGCTATTTGTGCAAATAATATTTTCCTTTTCTTGTTCTTTTTTTCCAAAGGGTTGTTGGTTTTTTAACAATGGAGAAATCATGGATATAAAGCGGAGAGAGGGCAACCACCCTTTACAGAAAATCCCATCTCTCTCTCTCTCTCTGATGCCTCCTCATTCTTCCTTTCTGAGCTAAAACTGCCGAGAATTTTGGCTATTTATATAAATAGCACAATGTCCAATGCCCAAAGTTCTTTTGCTCTTTTCATGGCCGACCAAGGGCATATTGGGTGAAGCAATAAGCAGATTCCTTTTTAACGAAAATAATTTGTGGGCAACAGCCACGTGTGTTCCGAAATTTTTTGATTGCTATAATAAAGTATTATTATAGAGACTATGAATTGATTGTATATTGAATTAAAGTACTCTGCAAAAGTATTATTAGGAAATCTTACGGAAATATTTCAAAGAAGTTCTAACTTACCAATCTTTAGTCATTAATCTTATACTTACCCAAACAGCCAAATATAAAAATTAAAAATGCAAAGAAATAACGTTCTCCAAGAATCACACACAAAGATCTCCTTTCATATTTTTAAGCGTGATTAACAACATTAGATGCAAGGCGAAAAGAAATTTTCGTGGATGAGGTTGCAAATAAGGTGATAAAATACAAAAAAAATATGTATAAGTTTCCAAAAATCTAAGCAAAAAATGACTTTTTTCAATTGGTATGGTTGAGATTCATTGAAAACATATAGATGAGTCAATATATAAAATTTGAGGAAGATTGGAGGTGATTTGGACTGATTTAGTATCAAGATTCGTAGTTAAAATCAAGTGTAAAAAATTCTTCTGCAACACATGTATCTCACACGCAGGTATACATGGATATACATGTGATACACATTTGATACAAATATGAATACACAGTGTGATCATATCATTTTTTTCATATTCATCTTCTACTTCGAATTTTCAATTCAAACCTCCCAACTGATATTTTAAGCTCCTTAAGATGTACTCAATCTATTCTAATAACACTCACTCAAAAGAAAGCAAAACTTTGACCTTTTCTTGGCTATTAATAGCTAATTAGCTAATATTGGTAATATTTTAGGAATTGGCCAATTTTTGTAATAAGCTACTTATAAATGGACATAGCTAGTATTTTTCCAAATTTAAAAACAACTAATACAGTATTTTTATTTAGATTTTAGTTGTATATGACGATTTGTAAAAATTGTACACTATTACTATAATTTCTAAGTTACCTGTTGCGATACACTAATTTAATCTAACAATGTAAAACTTCATACATAATCGGTGCACAAAGCTTAAATAAAAAAACAAGATTTCTTTACCTTCTTGTGATTAGAAGGTAAGTAACTCGTGGCACTATTAAAAAGAAGGTTTGCCTTTTATTTTCACCTTTTGCAAATACTAGTTTTTACGTACGTGCGATATACGTGTGTTTTGCGTCTATTATTAAAAACACGTGCAAAACATAAAATAAGAATAAATTATGTGATATAACAATTGACGTCGAGATATATGCAATAATTTTTTGAATAAAAAATAAATATTTTTAATTAACACAATAGATGAATCCAAAGTAATTGAATATTTTCTAAATTTTCAAAGACGAAGGATTTAGATGAGTTAGTTATTTAGTAGTAATTATAATTATATATATTTTATTGCATAAAATAATAATTTATTATGATGTTGTATCTGACCTAATTTATCCTGTTTGAGTTTTAATTTTCCTTTGAAGTATGGGCAAAAAATTTGCCACAATTACTTTGTTACTTTTCTTAAAAGAAAAATATATAATCTATTTCTTATTTGGCTATTCCTTTTGGAGGAAAAGGTTTGTGTACTATTTTTCTGAGTGAATTGCTCCTGTATAAATCAAGTGACCAAATCATATTATTGTATCTCTTTATATATTTTTCTTTTCTCGTATGAATTATTTTTATTTAACGTTTGCTATGTTGAGCTTTTCGTATTAACACATGGTTATTTTCAATTTTTAACANCCCGCTTCCTATTCCAGAGCTGATGATCGATGCTACTACTAGTTACGAGGCAATGTCTTTCATGGACGGTTCGTCGGGCTATAACCAAATACGCATGGCACCAAAAGATGAAGAGCTTACTGCGTTCCGCACCCCTAAGGATATTTATTGCTACAAGGTAATGCCTTTTGGCTTGAAGAATGCTGGTGCTACTTACCGAAGGGCTATGCAGAATATTTTTGACGATCTTCTCCACAAGAATGTCGAATGCTATGTTGACGACTTGGTGGTGAAATCAAGAGAGAAGGGCGACCACATAAAAGACTTGAGGATGGTATTTGAATTGCTCCGGAGGTACCAACTTAGGATGAATCCGTTGAAATGTGCCTTTGGAGTTACTTCTGGAAAGTTCCTTGGTTTCATTGTCCGACATCGAGGGATCGAAATTGATCAAGCCAAAGTGGATGCCATTTTGAAAATGCCCGAGCCTCGAGATATCCATGAATTGAAAAGTCTGCAAGGAAAGCTAGCATACCTTAGAAGATTCATATCAAACCTGGCTGGGAGGTGCCAACCATTTAGTCGCCTCATGAAGAAAGGCGTTCCTTTCAAGTGGGACCAAGCTTGTAGCAATGCCTTCGAAAGTATCAAAACCTACTTGATGAAGCCTCCAGTTTTAGCAGCTCCTATATCTGGAAAGCCATTGATACTATACATTGCGGCACAGGAAAAGTATGTTGGAGCACTGTTGGCCCAAGAAAATAGTGAGGGGAAAGAAAACTCTCTTTACTACTTGAGCAGGATGATGACACCTAACGAGTTGAACTATTCGTCAATTGAAAAGTTGTGTTTGGCGCTATTCTTCTCAATTCAAAAGTTGAAGCACTACTTTCAAGCTCATGTTGTCCGTCTTGTTTCTAAAGCAAATCCCATCAAGTTCGTGATGTCAAAACCTGTTCTTAGTGATCGACTAGCGAGATGGTACCTCCAATTTCAACAATTCGAGATTTTATACATCCCTCAAAAGGCTGTAAAAGGACAAGCATTGGCAGACTTCTTGGCAGATCATCCGATACCTGATGACTGGGAGCTAACTGATGAACTACCTGATGAGGACGCAATGGTCGTTGAAGTTCAACCTCCATGGAAGATGTACTTTGATGGTGCTGCACATCGTGGGAGAGCCGGGGCTGGCGTAGTATTTGTCACTCCCCAAGGTGAAGTCTTGCCCTACTCTTTCACCTTGACACAACTCTGTTCCAACAATGTTGCTGAGTATCAAGCATTAATACTTAGGCTCGAAATGGCCGTTGATATGAAGCAATTACAATTGCAAGTCTTTGGTGACTCCCAGTTAGTGGTCAATCAGCTTTGGGGTAGTTACGAGGTTAAGAAGCCTGAACTACGCCCATATCATGATTACGCTAAAAAGTTGATGGGGTGGCTCGGTGATGTGACTATTCAGCATGTGCCAAGGAAAGAAAATAAGAAGTCTGATGCTTTAGCTGCTCTAGCTTCATCATTAGCCTTGCCTGACCAAGCGCAAGTTACCGTCTGCCAAAAATGGGTAGTACCGCCGCCAAATGAGGCTGAAGGTGAAGAAAACGAACTCAAGCATCTTGTTGCTATTTCTGAAGATGAGAAAGAAGAATGGCGGCAACCCATTATCGACTACTTATGCTATGGGATACTTCTAGAAAATCCGAGGAGAAGGACTGAAATCCGTCGTCGTGCACCTCGCTTCCTTTACTACAAGGATACTCTATACAGAAGGTCGTTCGAGGGAGTACTCTTACGATGCCTAGGAGAAGAAGAAGCTCTCCAAGCTTTGCAAGAGGCACATTCTGGGGTATGTGGGTCACACCGGTCCAGACCAAAGCTCCACTTCCATATAAAAAGGATGGGATATTATTGGCCAACGATGGTAAAAGATTGCTTGGACTACGCTCGAAGATGCAAGGCTTGTCAATTCCATGCGAATTTTATTCATCAACCTCCTGAAGTGTTGCACCCGACTGTTGCATCCTGGCCATTTGACGCTTGGGGATTGGATGTTGTTGGACCACTGCCAAAGTCCTCTGGTGGGCACCTATACATCTTGGCTGCAACTGACTACTTCTCGAAATGGGCTGAAGCTGTTGCTCTTAAGGAAGTAAAGAAGGAAAATGTTGCAAGTTTCATCTGAGTGAACATTATTTATCACTTTGGCATTCCTCGTTACATAATAACGGATAATGGAAAGTCATTCGATAATAGGTTGATGAACAAGATTTGTGATCTCTTTGGCTTCAAGCAACATAACTCTTCGATGTACAATGCTGCCGCCAATGGTCTAGCTGAGGCATTCAACAAGACTCTATGCAACTTGTTAAAGAAAGTCGTCTCCAAATCCAAACGAGATTGGAATGACCGTATGGAAGAAGCTCTATGGGCATATAGGACGACTCACCGCACGCCAACACAGGCGACTCCTTATTCACTCGTTTATAGAGTCGAAGCCGTCTTGCCACTTGAGCGTCAAATACCTTCGTTACGACTGGCTATTCAAGAAGGGATCACTGATGAAGAAAATGCTCGACTTCGGTTAGCAGAGTTGGAAGCTCTTGATGAAAAGAGATTGGAAGCTCAACAGAGTCTTGAATGTTATCAAGCTCGATTATCTCGCGCCTTCAATAAAAGAGTTCGCCCGAGATCCTTTCAAGTAGGAGATCAAGTCCTTGCCGTACGAAGACCCATAATTACTTCCCATAAACCTGTAGGGAAGTTCACTTCAAAATGGGATGGGCTATATGTCGTACAAGAAGCTTACTCAAGTAGGGCTTACAAGCTGGTTGATGTAGATGGTATGAGGATCGGCCCTATCAATGGCAAGTTTTTGAAGAAGTATTATCCTTGAAGTTGCAACGCTCCTTGACGCACGAGCCTAAACTGTATGTTGGTACACTCCTAGCCCGCAAGAGTATAAACTGTGTACGGCCCAAAAAAAAAGTCCGCTAGGTTGAAAATCTCGAAAGAGGCGGCCTAGGCAAAAGTTAGGACGTAAAAATAAAAAAAATCTACCCAGTCTGAACTACGGTATAACTTGATCCTCTTCACCGAGGTACGTAGGCAGCTTAGAGTTTCATTCTAAGTTCAGTCGCATAAGTTCAAAAGATACATATTGCCCCAATTGTTGTTCGAATGAAGTATGAAGGAATGTAAGATCAAGCTGAAATGCCATCCTCCTACTGAACTTTGACCTCATTTGATTTAAAGGGGGCGACCCTCCATGGTAAATTGATATCTTCGATGGGCCGATTTTAGGAGGATGTCAAGTATTTGCATTGAAGTCCAGGGATTCTCTATGTCTTCAGGTTCGCCAAACCTTCAAATTTGTTGGTCTCCAAGTCCGCCCTCTGCCTTAAAAAAAAGGGAAGAGAAGAGAGACATCAAAAGGAAACACAAGTATAAGGAAAGGATTGCTTGGCACAACGTTTCAAATTCAGTGAGACTTGAACTCAAGATATTTGTGAGAATATGGCTCTTAAATTTCGATTGATGGCAAGTAAGACATCTTCCGATCTCGAGGCTTCCATACCAAGATATGAATTTTTGTGAGACTGCGCAAATCTGGAATTGATGGCGTGGTGCAATGTAAAGTTAATTTTAAAATATTATCTGGGACGATTCCGAAGTTGTTCGATTGAGAATTTTGGATATATTCAAGATCTTGAAGTCTAGTTTTCAATAAATCAAACGGTTCCTAATTTCGACGTTCCTACACCAAGATATGTATCTTTTGGCTAGACTGCGCAAATCTGGAAATGATAGCGTGGTGCAATGTAAAGTTGATTTCGAAATATTATCTGGGACGATTCAGAAGTTGTTTGATTGAGAATTTCGGATATGTTCTAGATCTTGAAGTCTAGTTTTCTTGAAATCAAACGGTTTGCAATTTCGATATTTCTACACCGAGATATGAATTTTTTGGTGAGACTGTGCAAATCTGAAATTTTTAACATGGTGAAACCTAAAGTTGGTTTCAAAATATTATCCGGCGCGATTCTGAAGGTTTTTGATTCTGAGTATTGGATATATTTTAGGTATTGAAGTCATCAAACGGTTCATTATTTGAACTCTCCCACGGCAAGATATGAATCAGTTGTTACAAGCACGTAAAGTTGAAAATTATGTTACTAAGATAAAAGTCGAATAATGTAAAGCAAAAGAGAAGCTGAAATATTTAAGCCCTCGAAGTCTCCAAGTTGAAGTCTTCAAGTGTATTCAAGTTGAAGTCCCCAAGTTGAAACCTTCAACCCCCTCGGTCTTCAAGTTGAAATCTTCAAATCCGCTGATCTTCAAGTTGAAATATTTAGGCCCTCCAAATCTCAAAGTTGAAGTCTTCAAGTCCGTCGGTCTTCAAGTTGAAGTCTTCAAATCCGCTGATCTTCAAGTTGAAATATTTAGGCCCTCGAAGTCACAAGGTTGAAGTCTTCAAGTCCGTCGGTCTTCAAGTTGAAGTCTTCAAATTCGCTGATCTTCAAGTTGACATATTTAGGCCCTCCAAGTCCCAAAGTTGAAGTCTTTAAGTTCGTCGGTCTTCAAGTTTCAGTCTTCAAATTCGTCGATCTTAAAGTTGAATTGTTTAAGCCCTCCGAATCTTCGAGTTGAAGTCTGCAAGGTCCGCCAAATCTTCAAAGTTTTCCAAATGTTCAAGTCGATATCGTCTTCGAGTTGAAGCTTTATAACTTTCCAATCTTAAGGTGGACATATAAGTCCCTTTGCACCTTAAGTTGGCTTCGCCGATAGTCGAGCCACATTGAGAGTAATCTCTCCGATAGTCAGGCCACATTGAGAGTAATCTCTCCGATAGTCAGGCCGTTTTGAGAGTAATCTCTCCGATAGTCAGGCCACATTGAGAGTAATCTCTCCGATAGTCGGGCCGTTTTGAGAGTAATCTCTCCGATAGTCAGGCCACATTGAGAGTAATCTCTCCGATAGTCGGGCCATTTTGAGAGTAATCTCTTCGATAGTCAAGCCACATTCTGTGGACATATAAGTCTTCCAATCTTAAGGTGGACATATAAGTCCCTTTGCACCTTAAGTTGGCCTCGCCGATAGTCGAGCCACATTGAGAGTAATCTCTTCGATAGTCGGGCCATTTTGAGAGTAATCTCTCCGATAGTCAAGCCACATTCTGTGGACATATAAATCTTCCAATCTTAAGGTAGACATATAAATCCCTTTGCACCTTAAGTTGGCCTCGCCGATAGTNAAGCATATACTTCTTAGACTTAGAACCTACGTAAAAAAAAAAAAAAAAAAAAAAGACAACAAAGGAAGAAAAGCACAAGAAAGAAGAAGAAATTACCTTCGCGCTAATGCTCGCGAATCGTCAAATGCCAAGTCGAATAACTTGCAGACAACGTAAATTGGTGTTCAACAATGGAGGGGCAGGCGGCTATTTATAGGAGTAGTGAGGAAGTTATTGAAAGACTAATGCCGATGTAGGAGAGTTATAATTATCGGTATCCAAAAAGAACTAGGAAAAATCCACGGGCGGTGCAAAGTTTTCCTAGCCTAATTAGAGTTGGGCAGGGTATTGTCTTGGTGCATCCCAATTAATAAAAAAGGGGGAGATGATACCTATGTTAATTAATAAAGTAATGCAAATGTGTCAATGTCTTGACTGAGATGTAACTTTCATATCTACTACTTGAGCCTGGGTAACCAGTATTGAGATTTCAAGTGCAAAGTCCAAGTAGTCCACGTACATATTCTTTCATTATTATGGGGGAGGACTTTAATGTGATTCTAAAGATATAATGATTGCTCTAAAAATCAAGTGGAACTAAATTATCTTGGTACTTGAAAGTTTAAGAGCAGTCACTAAGTTCCACGACAACTAGATAATATACATATATATGTGTGTTTATACACGTGGAATGTATTTGGATAAGTTGTCTTATAATTTGGACTTGCTAGTTCCTCGAGGAAGATACCAGCGAAATACTTACCATGATTATTTTAAGAGTCAGGTTGGTGATTTTACTAATACTTCAAGCCTAGTCTTCAAGTTATGTACCCGATCAGCTTTGAAGTAGGGGGTATTTGTAGACATGTAAAATTTATTGGATTCAAATTCAATAAATTATTTGGATTATATTTTAAATATACTAGTCCAAATAAATATTATGGGCTAATATAATTGAATTAATTATTTAAGTACAATAAATATTGACTGGGCTAGTCCATTTATTTGGGCTACAAATGATGAGCCCACCTCATTAGGCCCAAGATATCATTTTCCTAGAGGCCCAGTGCCACGTGTCAAATGATATGGCGCGTCAAGTCAAGCGGAAGAGCCAATAGGACCATGCCACGTGTCAAAATGACAAGGCATGCCCAAGTCACACTAAAAGGCCAATGAAATCGCGCCACATGTGCAAGTGACATGTTCTGGCCAATCAAATGAGGCCATGTCACACTTCAATTTGATTGGTCGGAAAGAGTTTGTTCTTACCACAACTCCTCCCTTCCACAACTATAAATAGGGGTCTTCATAACTCAGAAAAGACACCAGAAGTTATAACAAGAAGCAAGAAAGAGCTCGTGGATCAAACGCTGCAAATTCCTCCACAAGTTTCAAGCTTCAAGTTCAAGTTCAAGCTCAAGAACGAAGAAGAAATCAAGTTCAAGTTCAAGAACGAAGAACAAATCAAGGTCAAGTTCAAGCAATCAAGCTCAAGCTCAAGAACAAGATCATCGTTCGTGACAACAAACATATATTCAAGATCAAGCTCCAAGGCCCTTGAATTTATTTACCATTGGAAAGAAGAATCAGAGGATTCATAGAGATTGTAACACTCAAATATTTGAAATAAAATACTACGATTGTTGCAATATTTTTCGGTCTTGATTTTATTTTCTCGAACCAAATTTATTGTCTACACATACTATATAATATTTTTACATACGCAAATATACTGGAAGTCAATCTTCGCATTATTGATCGGGTAAACTCTTTCATATATTTCGGCTCTCAGTTTATTTTTCAAATATTCAATCCACATTTGAGAGATGTTTCGATACATCAAATCTATAGAGACTTCAGGTTCAGTTGCACTTGTTACACTGACAAATGCATTATTCGCAGAAATTCGAACATTTAAAGACATTGTTGTCGAACTTTGCTTTCAAGTAAAAAGCAGTACTGAGGCAAATAATTATAGTATTTCATAATATTTACACATAAGTTATATTGTGTTAAAATCATATACTAGTAATGAAGAATATTTAATTTTTTTACAAAGTTCAAAGTGTTTTAGAATCTTAACATAATGTATACATCCTAAGTTATTGATTTGGGAAAAAAAAATTAGAGTATTCCAGAATATATTCACACCAATGGTTATGAATTGTGCAAAAAGCATAGTAGTGATTTTGTTGTTGAGCGGTTAATCTTTATGTTTTAAAGCGGCGAATTTTCTGATTTTAAAAGTGAAAAAATGTACAGTAACAATGCACTTTCACAAAATTCACAGTAACAATGAAGCACACTTGAACAAGTGCATTATCTTTGATTAATAATATAAAAAGAATAAGAAAAAAAGAAAGAAAAGACAGGATCTAAAGGCACACAATACTTGATCTTTTAAGAATTCTAATGAACATCAATCTTCTGCTCAAATGTATCGGAAATGATTTCAAGAATCTTAGAAAGGTCAGTTCTATGCTGAATCTACACCTCAGTTTCAATTATGCACAAGAGATCACCAACAAAATCTTAGTTCCTATATATAAGAGAACTGCTTGAAGTTTCACTCTATGGAGTCAGAATTCAATTTTAGACAAGTCAACCAGCTGCTAGATAAGTTTAGTTCTTAAACTGACCGGTTTTCTTCATTCCCCGCAGGTGTTGGCGATCAGGCCTCTCTTGAACTGCAGCATGTACTCATCGAAGAGAGCAAGAGAACTAACGTGAATTAGCTTAGAACTTGTTCAAAGCACTGAACGAGTTGGAATTTAGCTCTCACAAAGTCAAATTATCCTGGTAAATCGGAGATACCATAACTACCTCTAATCTGTAACAAACCAGTAACCAGTCAGGAATCAGGGTAAAGGAGAACCTGAAGATAAAATAATAGACCAAAAAGAACCACAACAATATTTCTAGTCTAGAATTATTTCCAGAAAGACTTGTCAAAAAAGAAAATGTAACCAAACCAACTGGTCGCCAAGCCAGGCCATGAATTAAACATTTTTCACTTTTCGTTTTCATTATACATAATCTTCACTGCTTCTGAAACTTGGGATTTTTAAGATTGAAATAAGGAGAATTAGCTTAAAACTTGTTCAAAGCACGGAACAAGTTAGAATTTGGCTATGTATGAAGACAGATGATCCTGGGATGTTGGAGATACCATAACTCTCTCCAATCTGTAATAAACCAGTAACCAGTCAGAATAGCGGAGAACCTGAATTCCAAATAATAGAACAAAAAGAACCACGAAAATACTTCTAGTCTAGAATAGTTCCAGAAAGACTTGTCAAAAAAAGAAAATGTGAATAAACCAAGTTGAGGATAAGCCCCAGATTTCTGCCTATTTAACCAAAGGAAATAACAGAGTGAACACTGCCATGGCTGCAATCATCGGTTGCCTTATAGGAAAGACCGGTCTTGCCAAGCCAGGCAAGGAATCAACTCTTATCTTTTCCACTTTTCCTTTTCATTATATGAATGATCTTCATTGCCTCTGAAAACTTGGAATTTCAAAGATAGAAATAAGGCCACACTGGGTCTTCTCTCACCTTCTTTAGCCGAGGGTCTATCGGAAACAGTCTCTCTGCCCTTCCAGGGTAGGGGTAAGGGTGCGTACATACTACCCTCCCCAGACCCCACTTGTGGGACCACACTGGGCTGTTGTTGTTGTAAATAAGGCCTGAAAGTTTGGAAAATTGTGAAGATAACTTCAGCAATTAGCTTCAATATCAAACTGGTTAAAAACAATATATGAATCCTCAATATTCACTTCTATTCCCTTTGGACTTGTTTCATATCACTACCTAATAATTTACTAATGGAAAATATGTAGATAAACACATAACAGTTTTCTTTTGAACTGTGATTCTTCCTGATATTATGCAAAAGCAGGAAAAAGATCATCTCAGACCAATATTCTACAACGTTAACATAAAAATAATTAAAGAACAAGAGAAACAGACCCATAGTAGCACTAAACTTAACAAAGAAAAAGAGGCTCAGATTTGATCTATCAGAAAAAGGCTAATCCACCATGGCTGCAAAGAGCAGAGACCTTTGTGTGAGAGCACATAAGAACCCACCTCACAAATTCCCTTGCCTTTACCTAGCCAAGATACGAATCAGCTCAAAAGTCTGACCTGCAAGCGTCCTGGAGAATATCATCATAGCCTCATTCACAAAGTTTAGGGTTTAGGATTCGGGTTTTTGATACTAGTTTAGGGGGCAAAATATATATTTTCCCATCTTATAGAACATATCTGGCATTTTTCTGATGAAAGGGCTGTTAGTCTTTCGCTTGGTAAGAGAAGTACAGGAAAATTCATTGGCAACATTGAACTTCAGAGAAAGGGAGTAACCACCCTTGGAAAATCTCAACCATTCTCCGAGTTCCTTAAGAAACCTCATTTTTTTAAACAGAAACAGCTATGTGGGAGGCTCAGATTTGCCTTTTCTCATACATAAGCTAAACCCCGCCATGGCTGCAGACTTAACAAGCATTCGCGAGATACAGAAACCTAGATAGCTCCGATAACCAAATGATGAGTAAAGAATACAAATCTTCACTGCCTCAGTGAACTTAATATGCTAAAGAATAGTTTGAAATTGGGAAACATTGGGTGATCATTGGCTGCTAAGAATGAAATGGAGGGGCAACCACACGAACAACTCGCCACAACTATCAAAATCCAGCAACCACAAACTTAAACTAATGGGTTTTTTGCCGTTTTCATTTCACCTTCTGCTTCATACTATAGTGCCCTAATTTTTTTGACCTCCCAAAATTATAGGCCTCGTGTGAAAGGTCTTATTTGTAGAAATGACACCAGGTAGCCACTTTTAGGGCTGCTTCAGTGAAACAATTTCCTCCATATCAAATACACCCAAAGTAAGATATAAGAGACAATTGAGGCTTAGATCCGCTCAAAATGGAGCAAAGAGAAGGCGACTACGCCATGGCTGCAAAAGAACCGGTTGCATGTGACAGAGAAGGCCTCAATCACAAACTATTCGGGTTTGCCCTGCCAAGATACGGGTCTGATGTTCTCCATGCCCTGAATATCAACCCATTTCAACAATATCATCACAGCCTCCTCGGTACCTTGTATATTAAACAAATTATTCCAAGATTTCTTGACACCATAGTCTTTCATTACTCATAACTTGAAAGTGTCCTTCCCCTGATGGTCATAAGTAGAATAACCACAAAGCATTCCTCCCAATACTGAAACGTCATTTTTTATGTACGCCACGTTTAAAATCAAGCACAATCCCTCTGGCAACAGTATCTCTCCGTACACCTCATTTGAAATACTAAAACCACAAAATTATTTAGTGACAAAGCAAAGACAATGAAATGCTCCATGTACTAATGCCAAAGAGTCCATATGAGGTGTTTATCAGGATTACGAACCCCAACAAGAAACAAGCCATCGCAATAACAGTAGATTCTGCAACTCCATGGTTTACCCTTTGAAGGCCAATTAAGCTTTTGTACATCCTCAACCAATTGAACTGACGATAAAGAAGAACAATACAAGGAAAACTCATCCTCAGAAAGGTACCATAGGCTAACCAGAAATGTTTGGGAATTTTGGTAGTAAATGTGAAAGAAAAAAAGCATCACATCCTAAAACTAAACTGAACACAGAAAAGTGGCTCAGATTTGCCTTAAAATCTATCAGAAGAATGGGCTAATCCGCCATGGCTGCAAGAAGCAGACACCTTCTGAGAGAGCACATAGCAATCCACCTCACAAATTAACCTGCCTTTTCGTAGCCAAGATACAAATCAGCTAAATGATCTGACTGTCAAGACTTTCAAGCTTCCTGGAGAATATCATCATAGCCTCATTCGCAAAGTTTACGGTTTAGGATTCTACTGAGTTGTTGTTGTTGTTGTTGTTGTTGATCCAAGTACAAAAGGATTTCTAGGGACAAGTTTAAGTGACAAAATAACTGGCAAATCGAGCGAACTTTTAAGGACTATCCATGAATTTGGCCTTTTCCTTATTACTACCATAACTATGGCTATCAGCATCAGCATCATCACCATAATTGGCATTTTGCTGATGAAAGGGCTGTTAATCTTTCTCTTTGTAACAAACATAGGAAAATTCATTGGCTAAATTGAACTTCGGAGAAGGAGAGCGACCACCCTAAGAAAATCTCAACCTTTCTCAAGTCCCATAAAAAGCCTCATTCGTTGAACACAAACAGATGCTTTCTAAGATATAAGTTAAACCCCACCATGGCTGCAGCCTGCAAGCTTAAGAAGACTGAAACACAGAAACCAAAATAGATCCCACTCACAAAACCCCCAAAAGATGCGACGCCAAGATATAGCAAGCTCAACCATCTGATGAGCAAAGAATCAAAATCTTCACTGCCTCATTGAACTTAATTGCTAAAGAGTGATTCGAAAATAGGAAATTTGGGTGATCATTGGTTGCTAAGAATGACAGAGGGGGGCAACAACCACTCAAAGATTTTCACCATTTTAGTTTCACCTTCTGCTGAGAATGACAGAGAGTGGCAGCAGCCTCAAACTTGAAGTAATGAGATTTTTGCCATTTTCGTATTTCCTTCTGCTTGATATTATAGTGTGCCCTAATCCTTTTGGACCTCCCAAAATTATGGGCCTCATGTCGAAGGTCTTAATTGCAGAAATTATACCAGGCAGCCACTTTAGGGGTGCTTCACTGAAACATTTTCCTCCATATCAAATACACCCAAAGTAAGATACAAGTGACAATTGAGGCTCAGATGTGTATTTATGCACAGGAAAAGTAAGTCCTGACACGCCATGGCAGCAAATATCCCCCAGTTGCATGCAACTTTTCACAAAATCACAAGCATCCGGGTCATTGCCCAGCCAAGATACGAGTCGGGTACTCTCAATGCTCAATTAGTAGCA
This sequence comes from Nicotiana attenuata, assembly GCF_001879085.1. Classification (NCBI taxonomy): domain Eukaryota; kingdom Viridiplantae; phylum Streptophyta; class Magnoliopsida; order Solanales; family Solanaceae; genus Nicotiana; species Nicotiana attenuata. The sequence goes on from NC_031994.1 coordinate 606,867, forward strand.
TAGGAGCATAGATTGGAAGATCATCATTGCCTCAATAAGGGACCAATTAGTAGCATCAGAGCATAGATTGAGAGCCCACTTGGGAAACTTGAGCAACGTGTGTCGAATAGGCACAGTTTCGCTCGATTTAGGTGATCAAGAGGTACACCACCATTAGTTCAGGATTTATTTTTCGAAGTAGACAATGAGTTCTTTGACACTGCCATGGCTGAAAAACCTATAATATGGGTTGCCCCGCCAAGATACAGGCCTGAAACTACAATGCCAGGTTACAACGACAACAACAATATACCCAGTGTGATCTCACAAGTGGGGCCTAGGGAGGGAGGGGTGTACACAGACCCTACCCCTAACTTTGTGGGGTAGAGAGGTTGTTTCCAGTAGACCCTAGGCTCAAGAAAAGCATTTTTCGAAACAGGTTTGAAATGCCAGGTTCCATATGCTTAATAACAATCAATCATCACAGCCCCATCATTTTCCTTTTCCCTTTCATTGTTGTACGCTTTTGCTGTTGCTTGCCATAGATACGCAGCCTCTGAGGAACAGAGTATAACAGTAACAGAAAACAGAGAGAAATGACCAAGATGGTCCTTAATGTATAGGGGTTGGTTAAACAAACCCACACATAAACAGAAAAAGCTGTTTACTAAAGGAAATAGAAATCATAGACATGATGGAGGTGTTCAACTACCTCGAAAATACTTTTTTCTCCAATTGCCTCATTCGCTAAAAGTCTGATGGAGAACTGCAACAAACAAGAAAAAATGAATAACACAAATGGGTTATAGACGTCCTGGTTCAAGTCCTGAAAAGCAGATAAGTCCAGATGTACTAGTTGGAAACTGAGGCTCAGATCTACAAAAAAATGGGGCAAAGAGAATACGACGATGCCATGGCTGCAAAAGAACCAGTTGCATGTAAAAGAGAAGCCTTGATCACAAACCATCCGAGCTTGCCCTGCCAAGATAGGGATAGAATTGTCTCCACGCCCCGAATATTATCCCAGGTTTAGCAATATCATCACTACCTCTAGAGAAATGGTAACTTTTCCATATATAGCCTGTTTGGACAATTCAGACAATTTTTGACAAACTAACGCTGAGATCAAACGGATAGTTTAAACTCAGAGAAATCAGAAAGCTGACGAGTGTTGTTGGTTTGGTTGATGGAGAAATCATAGGCCAAGCAGCGGGGGCAACCACCTTCACAAGAATTCCTTTTTTCTCTCTGTTGGCCTCATTCTTCTACTGGACTGAACCTCCATTTTTCCGGTTCCAGAGAACGACCATCCATTCAAGACCATCAAATGGCTGCCGTAAAACTTTTAGGGCTCAGATTTTGCTGTTCTATGAACTAGTGCAAAGAGAAAAGCATCACAGGCCATGGCTGCAGACACCGGTTTGCAAATGATGCCATACCGGGTTACCCCGCCAAGATACAGTTGGATTCTCAGTTATAATGCCCAGATTAGCAATATCATCACTGCCTCTTCCGGAAAATGTAAGCTTTTTCCATAAGAGCCCGTATGGACAACTTCAGCAACATGTGTCTAATAGACACAGTTTGACTCGAGTTCAGGTGGTCAATAGAACCACCATTGGTTCAGATGTCTAAATGAAAAAATTTGACAAGTTTGAGGGGCCATCGATGTATTCAGCCATTTCAGAAAGACTTGAGGCTCAGATAAGTAATTGATCTCAGGCAATGAGTTCTTTGACACTGCCATGGCTGCAAGCCCTAAAAAACAGGTTGCCCCGCCAAGATACAGGCCTGAAACTATAATGCCAGGTTCCATATGCTTAATAACAACCAATCATCACAGCCCCATCATTTTCCTTTTAAATTTCATTGTTGTATGTTACTGCTGTTGCTTTGCCATAGAATGCAGCCTGTGAGGAACATAGCATAACAGTAACAGAAAACCGAGAGAAAATGAACAAAATGGTCCTAAATGTATGGGGTTTGGTTAAACAAACACACATATATAAACAACATCTGTTTTTTGTAAACTGCAAAGAGAAAGGGACACACGCCATGGCTGCAGACACCGGTTTGCAGATGATTGCCATACACAGATTGCCCCGCCAAGATACAGGGTCGGATTTTCTCAATGCATATATAAAGTAGATATAGCCCAGCAAGAAGAAGAATTAACCTTCTTTGCCTCAAGACGCAGCCACGCAGGAGCACAGTATTAACAAGTATTAACAAAGATAGAGACATAGATGCATGCATACTCAGAAAGGGATGTTCGTCTGGAGCAACATAGAAATCCTTGCCATGCCGGAGATGGTCAACCACCCTGAAATCCCCATTTTTCTCCGATTCCTCAGTTTTGAGCAAAAAAATTGATGGAGAACTGCATCTGACAATTGGTGTTCAAGAAAAAACTGAAGAACCCAATTGGATTTCCAGTTCCAGAGATCGACCATCATTCAAGACCATCAAATGGTTGTCGTAAAACTTTTAGGGCTCAGATTTTGCTTTTATGAACATGCAAAGAGATAGTGACCATGCCATGGCTGCAAAACCGGTTTGCAGAAGATGCCATACCGGGTTGCCCCGCCAAGATACGGGACAGATTACCTCAAAGCTGGTGAAGGATAGACCAGAAAGAAAGAATCAAATCATCATAGCCCATTATTAGCAGCATTTAAAGTGGCTACCTTGTGTCATTTCTACCTTGTTCTAAATACAAGGGGTCATAAAATCGGCTATTTGTGCAACTCAACTGCTGTAGCAGCAGATTAGTCAGCAAGTCAACTGCAGAGACAAAATCTAGCAAAAAATACCGAAAAATGAGATCGTTTAAGCAAGACAGCAAGTCACTATCGCCATTACACGGAAACAATTTGAAATACAAAGGGTCAAGTGCAAGCAGAAATACCAAATAATCCATACATTTTAGGCTCAGATCTTGTTCAAGTCTCATTCAGTCTTTCAACACCGTGATGGCTGCAAACTTTCAGCATGTTACCATAAACGCTAACCAGGTCGCCCTGCCAAGCTACGGCGCAAATTATCTGAATGCTTCATTGCATTTTCTAAGAAGAATTTCATCATAGCCCCATCATTTATTTATTTATCTATCATTTTCTCCACACAACTTCTTCTCATCTGACTTGGGTTCACATGGTGTAGCTCAGTTGGTAAAAGCGTGTGGCTATTATCCACAAGGTCGAACGTTCAATACCTTCCTATGGCATTTCCAATCATTTATGTCCAGGGATTGAGCATAGTCGGTAGATTGATTTTGCGTTTACATGGAAATTTTTCTACCCATGTATCTAATTGTCAACCACAGTCAATGAGAAAGTGAAGTGCTTTTGGTTTTGAAATCATGGGCTTACCAGAGAAGAAAAGTACCCATCTCCTCTGGCACCTCATTCTTTTGGTCTGAAGCTTGAGCTAAAATTTGGACCAAACATTAATATATTTCAAAGAACAAGAGGACCCAGGTTCGATTCCCAGAAATCTGAGGCTCATATCTGCATTTTGATCAGGCAAAGAGAAGGCAACCACGCCATGGCTGCAAAAACCGTCCATTTGCCAAGCCAAGATACGGGTTGGATCAATGCCCGATTTTGTCAGCCCAGCAATTAACATCATCATTGCCTCTATTATTCAAAATGAGGAAAAAGAAACGTGCTAAAAACACACATACAGACACAAGTTTATGGCTGAAGCTGCGGATTGACAACATATGGAGATTAATGCATGTTCTTACATGATCAGAGTGACCTTTCTGAGTATTTCATGAACAAGGGCTGTTGATTTAGCAGCTAAAGAAAATCATTGGCACAAACAGAGAGGGGCAACCACTCTTAGGAGAAAATCCCTTCTCTCTGTTAGCCTCAATTCTCTCTCTAGGCTGACTTGTCATGGTGCAATATAGCGCGTCTGACTCCAGATCAGAAGGTTGCGTGTTCGATTCACGTTAGGTTAAAATTCCCGATCCATTAGGGTCCCAAACATTTTATATTAGACTGACATGAGCTTAGATGACGTGGCATGGACATTGAGGATTAATGTAGCCAACCCCGATTTTTTTGGGCTTGAGGCTCAGTTGTTGTTGTATGCCAATGACACCCCAAGAAAAAATTTGAGACTCAGATCTGTTGAAGAAAATAAGACAATAGAACGAAGACATTGTCATGGCTGCAAACACCGGTTGCATGACACAAAAAATCACTTGCCATTGGGGTTGCCATCCAAGATATATGCCCATTGTTTTCTTTATTGATTCATTTGCTCAGAGAAAGAAGGAAGTCACTGCCGTGGCTGTAATTCCAGTAACATCTAGATTGCCTGGCCAAGATACAGTTTCATTAGATCCCAAACCTGACTTAAGATATTTTTCGTCAGAACCGCTATGTTGACAGGTGGTCGTGGAGTTAGCAACTATAAAGCAGCAGAAGACGGCAACAATGATATACACCCCAATTTGACCTCCATTTTACATCTTACCATTGAGAGGTCCTGCTAATTTCTCAAGCATACCTTTCTCGGCCTTTCATGCTTAAGGAAAATGTAAAGAAACCACAAATTTCTAATCAAAAAGACCAGTTAGAGAAACCTTTATTTCCTTCTAGCAACAGAGAGATTAAGCAAGAAGCCAATGTGAACTTAAAGCAAACTTAAGGCACTGAATACAAGTCCAATGTCTTGTTCATCATGTCTTTCATTTTCCTTTAGATTCGGGTTTGCAAAAAAGCAGCAATTTTCTAACTATATATCTATCTATATAGTTGTGTGCTTTTGGATAGAAATCTCTGAGAAGAAAAAGTACACATCTTTATGTGATACCTTACTTGTTTGATACTTAGCAAGAGTTAAAATTTGGAGCAAACGTTACACATTTCAAAGCACAAGAGGTGTTCGATTCACAGAAATCTGAGGCTCAGATACCGAATTTTGCCCGAACAAAGAGAATGCAACAGCGCCATGGCTGCAAAATCACCTGTTGCATGCAAAAGAGTGTAATCAGCCTCAAATGCAGGCCATCCAGGGACTTGCCAGGCCAAGATACGGGTCATATTGTCCTCAATGCCATTTTTTGTTAGCCCTGAAAAGATTATCATCACTGCCTCTTCTGTACAATACTAAAAAGGCGGGAACAGAAAAAAGCACACACATAGATCTATGGCTGAAGCTGCAGACTGAAGAAACTGTTTCTGAGTTTTCATGACAAGTGCTGTTGGTTTAGTAGCTAAAGAAGATCATTGGCACAACAGCGAGGGGCAACCACCCTTAACAGAAATTCCCTTCCCTCTGTTAGCCTCAACTCTCTTTCTGGGCTGACCTTTTTATAGGAAAATTCTTGGCTCTCTCCTGAAAATTTCCCAAGTTCTCTTCTCATAGGGGTACATTGGTACGAAATACTGATTACATCATGATAAATATTTTCCATCATACCAGAGACACCATAAGAGAAAAAATGAGGTTCAGATATTGAGAATATGACAAGAGAATGAAGACATCGCCATGACTGCAAGCACCGGTTGTATGACAGGAAATCACTCGCCATTTGGGTTGCCCCACCAAGATAGGGATCCCTTCTCGATTGAGTTGCTCAGAGAAAGACGGGAAAAGACTATCATTATCATCACAGCATCATAATTTTTTTAATTATATGTCTATCTATCAACTACATTCACTGAGAAAAGAAAGTGCTTTTTGGATTGAAATCACGGGTATACCTGAGAAGCAAAAGTAGCCTTCTGTGATACCTCATTCTTTTGTTCACTAGCTTGAGCTGAAATCGGGAGCACTGTTCAAAGCACAAGAGGTCACAAGTTTGATTCCTAGGAATTTGAGGCTCGGATACTGCATTTTGCACGGACAAAGAGAAGGCAACCACGCCATCGCTGCAAAATCACCGAGTGCATGCAAAAGAGAGCATCAAATGTAGGCCATCCCAGGCAAGGAAATGGCCCGGATTGTCCTCAATGCCCGATTTTGTTAGCCCAGAACGTGACATTATTATCATAACTGCCTCAAAAAAAGGCCATTTGTGCGAATTCCCCAAGAACACACACGCACACACACTGAGATATATGGATTCATTTTCTGTTTCTGAGCATTTCTTAAACAACGGCTGTTGGTTTAGTTGCTAAAGAAAATCAGTGGAACAAACAGAGGGGCAACCACCCTTAACTTCATTTCTTTCTGGGCTGATTTCTTTTAGGAATTCTTGGCTCTCACCTGAAAATTTCACAACTTTTCTCTCCTCATAGGGATACACTGGTAACCAAGTACATGATTTCATCATAAAAAATGTTTTCTATCATACCAAAACACCCAAAGAGTAAAGTTGAGGCTCAGATCAGTTAATAAGAAAGGAGAATGAAGACATCACCATCGCTGCAAACACTGGTTGCATGATACAAAGATCACTTGCCATCCGGGTTGCCCCCACAAGATACAACCCGATTCATTTGCTCAGAGAAAGAAGGAAGCAAGAAGGAAGAAACTATCATCACTGCCTCAGTTTCTTTTTTTTTTTTTGGGTGAAGAGATGAATTTATTACAACTCCTAAACATAAGGACCAATTTGAGCCAAAAACATTTAAACAAGAGCAGAGCATCATTGGCCGAGTGTTTTATGTTTGGACAACACTATTTCCCTGATATTTAAAGGCTGTTTGATTTTTTTTCATATGAGAAGTCACGGGTGTTGCAGAGAGGGGCAACCACCCATGTAAAAACTCCTCTCTGCTAGCCTCATTCTTCTTTCTGGGCTTATTTATCATTTGCTTGTGTCAAAGCTAAGTCTTTTAGAGCACCAACCTTTCTAGTTTTTCCCTCTGCTGAATACTATTTGTTTACTGCTTAGCTTGAAATGGAAAGGTGTTTTCGTCTAAAATGATGTAGAAATTTGAGGCTCACATTTTGCAATTTTGATCGGACAAAGTGAAGAGAACCACACCATGGCTGCAAAATCACCCGTTGCGTGCACAAGAGGGGATTTGCCAGGCCAAGATACGGGTCAGATTGTCTCAATGCCGGATTTTTCTCAGAGTGAAACATTATTATCATCACTGCCTCTTTTGTGACCTGAAAATTCCAATCTTTCTTCTTCTCATAGGTATATATCGGTAATGAGTAATCAAACACTGGTTTAATCAGAAAAACATTTTCCTACATGCCAAAGAACCTATTTAAAATGACAACATAATACAATGGGTAACAACCATCCAAACAAGCTATTAAGAGTAAAACTGAGGCTCAGATCTGTCGATAAGATAAGAGAATGAAGGCATCGCCATGGCTGCAAACACCAATTGCATGACAAAAATCACTTGCCATCCAGATTGCCCCGCCAAGATACAGGTCCCTGTATTTCTCTTGCTCATTGATTTGCTCAGATAAAGAAGAGAAGAAAGTATCAGCACAGCCTCAGTTTCTTCTTTTTTAGGGTGAGGAGTTGCACACATGAATTTAGTACAACTCCGAAACATAAGGACCATCTTGAGTTTAGAAAACCATAAAACAAGAAGCAGAGTAACATTGGCCGAGTGGTTAAATATGTGTACAATTTCCCTGAGATTTAAAGGGTGGCTTGATATTTTTCTCATATGAGAAGTCACTGAGTTGCAACAACCCTTGAAGAACTCCTCTCTTCTCTCTGAGCTTTTGTGACTACTTATTGTTCGTCTCAAAGTCAGTCCTTTAAAGCAGCAATATTTCTACTTTTGCCCTCTGGTGAATACTTATTCACTGCTTAATATTGCGATAATTTAGCCTCGTCATTCCCATAATTGGCATTTTGCCGATGAAAGGGATGTAAATTTGTCTCTTCGTAACAAAGGTAAAGAAATATTCATTGGCTAAATAGAACTTTGGAGAAAGAGAGTAACCACCCTTAGAAAATCTCAACCTTTCTCAAGTTCCATAGTAATCCTCATTCTTTGAACACAAACAGATACTTGGGAGTCTCAGATTAACCTTTTCAGAGACATAAGCTAAACCCTGACATGGCTGCAAGCCTAAGAAGACCATCAAACGGTTGTCATAGACTTTAGGGCTCAGATTTTGCTGTATATGAACATGCAAAGAAAAAGAGACGCCATGGTTGCAAGACACCAGTTTGCAAATGAATGCCATACCGGGTCGGGCCGCCAAGATATGGATCGGAATTTCTCATCGCAGTAAAGTGGATAACACAGAAAGAAGCACTCATCATCACAGCCCATTTCAGGTGATCTGCGAAGATCAACATCAGTTATGGCTTTCTAAGTACAAGGCAACAAAAGTAGCTATTTGTTTAAATCAGAAGCAAAAGCAGAGAAAGGAAGAGTATAGTCCCTTCACAGGGGCAAATACTCAACAGATGTTGTTTAGATGGTTTTTTATTCGCTTTTTTTTTCTCAAAGGGCTGTTGGTTTCATGAATGGAGAAATCATGGACATAGCAGAGAGTGGCAACCACCCTTTACTGAAAATACCATCTCTCTGATGTCTCATTCGTCCTTTCTGGGCTAAATTTGGGCCAAAATCAATAAATTCCAAAGAACAAGAGTAACCAGTTTCAATGTCCAGAAATTTGAGGCTCAAACCTGCATTTTGATCAGGGAAAGAGAAGACAACCACGCCATGACTGCAAAATCACCAGTTGAATGCACAAGAGAGGATTTGCCAGGCCAAGATACGGGTCAGATTATCTCAATGCCTGATTCTGTTAGCCCAGAAAGTGAGACATTATCATCACTGCCTCTTTTGTAAAATTACTCAAAATCAGGAAAAAGAAACATACACACACAAACTAGTTTCTTAAATCAAGACTTACACGGGCTTTTCAGTTAAGAAGTCTCACACACACTGAGGTCTATGGTTCATAGCTTCTGTTTCTGAGTATTTCATGAACAAGCGCTGTTGGTTTAGTAGCTAAAGAAAATCATTGGCAAAACAGAGAGGGGCAGCCACCCTTATCCACTTTACTGCGTTGAGAATTCCAAGTATAATTTTCAAAATCTTACCCAGAAAAAGATTCGGCGGCTGCTTGATCCTTGAAGAGAGAGACGTGTGAAGGATGAAATTTGTTTTGGGTTTAGAAGAAATAGCCTGATGTCAAGAGAGAGAAAAGGAGCACCCAAAAAAGAGGCGTGTATTTTCAACCTCTGAACGGAATTAAGACTCAATTAAAGGTCTGGCCGAATCAGACCCAACCAGACCTATCCAGACTTTTTAAAAATAAAAAAACAAATATACTTAATGGGCTAAGATCTGATTCATCCAGATTCGGACCCTCATTAAGTGCAAAGAAATGAGGCCTTAACCTCATTTCTCTTTCTGAGCTGACTTCATTTTGGAAAATTCTTGGCTTTCACCCAAAAATTTCCCAACTTTTCTCTTCTCATATGGATAAATTGGTAAACAAATACTGATCCATCATGATAAATATTTTCCATCATAGCAAAGACACCACAAGAGAAAAATAAGGCTCAGATATGTTGAATTGAAAATATGACAACAGAAAGAAGACATCACCATGGCTGCAAGCACCGGTTGCATGAGAGATCACTCGCCAACCGGGTTGCCCCGCCAAGATACAGGTCCCCTTATTTTCCTCAATGCCCGATTCTGATAGCCCAGAAAGTGAAATAATATTATCATCACTGCCTCAGAAGAAAAACAAAATAATTGCGGAAATATGACACTTTTGGGGTGATCTTTAACTTTTGATCCCCGCTTGCCCCATGGGGGCACTTCAAGGTCAAAAGTTGAAACTGTTGCTCATGAGGTAAGTGAGGTGCAACACTTGTTAAACTTGAAGTTCTGCCCATGGGGCAAGCGGGGCAAAAAAATTGAAGATCATCCACTTTGAGGGCTATTTGTGTACTTCACCCTCAAAAAAAGGCTATTTGTGCAAATTCCCCAGAAGCAAAGAAGCAACACTGAGATAAATGACAGAAGCAATAAGAGTAAAATTGAGGTCAGATCTGTTGATAAGACAAGAGAATGAAGACATCGCCATGGCTGCAAACACCGGTTGCATGACACAAAGATCACTTGCCATCCGGGTCACCCCACCAAGATACGGGTTCCTTAATATCTCTTGCCCCGTTGGTTTTTGCTCAGAGAAAGAAGAGAAGACAATCATCATAGCCTCTGAATTCTCTCTCATCCACTTAAAAGCTACTTAAATTCAGCTAATCCAACAGGCTCTTAGTTCAACTCCTTAACATAAAGGAGCATTTTCACTTGAAAAAGAACTTCACTTTTTTCCGGGATTTCATAATTCTTATGTCCAAACGCCAACTTAAAGGGTTCTTTGATTTTTGTTTCACATGAGGAGTCACTGAAGTTGCAGAGAGGGGCAACCACCCTTTGAAGAACTCCTCTCTGCAAGCCTCCTCTCTTCTCTCTGAGATTTTGTGTCTGCTTATTACTCTTCTCAAAGTCAGTCTTTTAAAGCAATTTGAGGCTCAGATTTAGCATTTTGATCAGGCAAAGTGAAGGGAACCACGCCATGGCTGCAAAATCAACGGTTGCATGCAAAAGAGAGAGCCTCAATTGCAGGCCATCTGTGGCTTTGCTAGGCCAAGATACGAGTGATTGTCCTCGATGCCCGATTTTGTTAGCCCAGAAAGTGCATATTATCATCACTGCCTCATGAAAGGCTATTTGTGCAAATTCCCTGCAAAAATACAGACTGAGATCTATGAATGAAGCAGTAGATTGAAGAAAATCCATGCATATGCTTCAATGATCATAGCTGCTGTTTCTGTGTATTTCATGAACAAGGGCTTAGGTTTAGCAGCTAAAGAAAATCATTGGCACAAAAGAAAGGGGCAACCACTGTTAGAAGAAAATCCCTTCCCTCTATTAACCTCATTTCTCTTTCTGGGAAGAATTTTAGGAAAATTTCCCAACTTATCTTTTCTCATATGAATACATAAGTAACCAAACACTGATTTCATCATGAAAAATATTTTCCATCATACCAAAGACACCCTTTTAAATAACAATACAGTACAATAGGTACAACCATCCAAACAAGCTATAAGAGTAAAATTGAGGCTCAGATTTGTTGATAAGACAAGAGAATGAAGACATCTGCCATCGCTGCAAACACCGGTAGCCATCCGGGTTGCCCTGTCAAGATATGAGTCCCTTTATTTCTCTTGCCCCAAGAAGAGAAGAAAGTATCATCTCAGCCTCAGAACTCAACTCACTCTCTGTCTCTCTCGTCTTTATGAGGAGTTGTAGGCATGAGTTAAGTTCAGCTCCTTAACATAAAGGACCATTTGAGTAAAAAAATTCACAGGGTGCGAATTATGTTTCCTTGAGATTTTTCTTTTAAGAGACAATCAAAACATAACATTACATAACACCTTGGTTTACAGTTTAAAGGACAATCAAAACTTTTGTACATCAATCGACGATAAAGAATAACAATTGAAGTTATACATATCACCTTATCAAGGCACCTTTGGCTAACAAGAAAATATTGGGGATTTTGGTCATTCTGATGCTTCATCTTAAAGTAAGGATCAGAGATTAATGTATTCCAATATTTTGAAACACGTTTGAATCGAAGAAGAGACCACACAGGTAACCTGCTGAGGATGTCCCTAATTATTCCTCTTGGAAGTGAATTCCCTTTTGTGTGTTATTCCAAAGTGCAGGCAACCACGCCATGGCTGCAAATCACCATTTGCATCCACAAGAAGGGATTTGCCAGGCCAAGATACGGATCTGATTGTCCTCAATGCCCGATTCTGTTAGCCAAGAAAGTGAACATAATTATCATCGCTGCCTCACAAAAGGCTATTTGTGCAAATTCCCCAAAAAAACACACTGAGATCTATGACTAAAGCAGTAAGAGTAAAACTAAGGCTCAGAAGTGTTGATAAGACAAGAGAACGAAGACATGACCATGGCTGCAAACACCGGCTGCATGACACAAAGATAACTTGCCATCCTGGTTGCCCCGCCAAGACAGTCTTTTAAAGAAGCAATATTTCTACTTTTACCTTCTGGTGAATCCTCCTTGAGCCGAGGGTCTATCAAAAACAGACTCTCTATCTCTATGAGGTAGGGGTAAGGTCTGCGTACTCACTACCCTCCCCAGACCCCATTTATGGGATCAAACTGAGTTTGTTGTTGTTGTTGTTTGTACCTTTTGGTGAATCCATACCCAAACATTTAAGAAGAATTAACCTAAATAGCCATCCACCCAACCGCCTAAACTAAAGTAGCCGGCAGATGTATAAAATATGTATAATCCACGTAAAACATGTATGACCGTATATAATTAGTGTATTTGTGTAAGTAAACGGTGAATCAGACGGGTTATTTGTGTAAGATCCCAACATTTAAAGGACTGTTTGATTCTCTCATTTTTCATATGAGAAGCCACTGGAAGCTCAGATTCGCCATCTCTCAAGCATAAGCTAAACCTCGCCATGGCTGCAAAAGCTTAAGCTGCCACGCCAAGATACAGCAAAGCTCAACCATCTGATGAGTAAAGAAAGAAAATCTTCACTGCCTCATTTGAACTTATTCCTAAAGAGAGGTCCGAAAAGGGGGAAATTTTGAGTGATTTTTGGCTACTGAGAATGCCAGAGAGGTGCAACCACTCAAAGAACTCCCCAAAGCTCTCTGAATCCAGCAGCCTCAGATTGACTGAAATGGATTCCTCCGTATCAAGTACACTCAAAGTAAGATTATGGAGAAAATGGAGGCTCAGATCTATATATGTTTTAGGCAAAGAAAGTACAGCCACGCCATGGCTGCAAATATCGCCAGTTGCATGCAATAAAATTACAAACATCCGGGTCAGTGCCTCGCCAAGTTACGGGTCGGGTACACCCTATGCTCAATGACTAGCTTAGGATGATGGATTGAAAGATCATCACCGTCTCAATAAGGGACAATTTTGGACTACTTCTCATAAAGTTAGAGTATGTAAATGATTATTCGGGACAAGTTTGGGTGTAATTTATGTATTGTCCCTATGTCGTATCAATGTACATAACGAGGCTCAGATTCCAATTTAATTAAGCATTGGGTGTTATCAGAAACCGCCATGGCTGCAACCTTTCCGAGTTACCCCGCCAAGATATGGCTCTTATTATCTCAATGCCTTACTCAAATTGCTCAAGAAAATCTTCACAGCCACCATGATTCAGCATGTTCTTATCTTTTGTTGTTTGGTTCATAAAAGCAAATGAGGGTCTATCAGAAACAACCTCAAGGTAGGGGTAAGGTCTGCATACACACTACCCTTCCGAGTGGGGTCTATACTAGGTTTTTTGTTGTTGTTGCTGTTGGTTCATAAAGCAGCATGACAGTCGCAAGAAGAGAAACATAAGATGCAACAGCAACAAAAACAACATACAACATAGGTATATAAAAAAGATCCATTTTTTTTTTTTTACACGTATACCACATTTTTCAAAGCACCAAACATCCTGAGTTTGATTTCAGAAACTTGAGGCTCAGATACTGCAGTTTGCTTGGATAAAGTGAAGGCAACTACGCCATGGCTGCAAAATCACCAGTTGCTTGCACAACAAGAGATTTGCCAGGCCAAGATACGAGTTGGGATTGTCCACTATGCCCAATTTTGTTAGCCCAGAAAGTGAACGTTATTATCATCACTACCTCTTTTGTAAAATTATTCCGAAGGAGGAAAAAGAAACACATGCACACACAGATACACAGAGGTTCAGCAGTAAAACTGTATACTGAAGAAGCATATGCTGTTTCTCAGCATTTCATGAACAAGGGCTGTTGGTTTAGACGTTTAGTACCTACAGAAAATCACAGGCACAACAGAGAGGGGCAACCACCCTCAACAGAAAATCCCTTCCCTCTGTTGGCCTCATTTCTCTCTCTGGGCGGACTTTTTTTAGGAAAATTCTTGGCTCTCTCCTTAAAAGTTCCGAACTTCAGAGTTATAGTAACCAAATACTGATCTCAACATGAAAAATATGTTTCCCATCATGCCAAAGACGCCATTTTAAAATAACAATACAATAGGTAACAGCCATCCAAACAAGCTATAAGAGTAAAGTTAGAGACTCAGAACTGTTGATAAGACAAGAGAATCAAGACATCGCCATGGCTGCAAACACCGGTTGCATGACAGAACGATCACTTGCCATCCGGATTGCCCCACCAAGATACGGGTCACTTCTAATTTTCTTGCCCCATTAATTTGCTCAAAGAAAGAAGAGAAGACAATATCATCACAGCCTCAGAATTCTCTAACTTCTGCTTAACAGCTCAACTCCTTAACATAAAGGACCACTTGAGGCAAAAACCTTCAACATGGTATGAATAATTTTTCCCTGAGATTTAAAAGGCTGTTTTGTTCTTTACTCTTTTTTTTTTTTTTTTTTGAGAAGTCACTGGAGTTACAGAGAAGGAAACCACCTTTTGAAAATTCCTCCTCTCTTTTCTCTGAGTTTTTAACCGCCTCGTTTGCTCCGGACATTTGTTGGCTGCTACAGCAGAACATATATTATAACATAAACTGAAAAATTGGTTCCAAAGAAAACTTGGCCGTTACAGTGAAGTGTTGTTAGAGAGGATGGTTGTTACAGAGAAGTTTGACTATATGGTTGGAAAAAGTTAATAGTGAATCTGGCCGGCTATTTCGGTAAAGATCCCACCATTTAAAGGGCTGTTTGAGTCTCTTTATTTTCATATGAGAAGTCACTGGAGGCTCAGATTAGCCTTTTCTCAAACATAAGCCAAACCCTGCCATGGCTGCAAGCTTAAGAAGCCTTAAGCTGCCACGCCAAGACATAGCAAAGTTCAACCATCTGATGAGTAAAGAATAAAAATCTTCACTGCCTCATTTGAACTTACTTGCTAAAGAGTCGTGTGAAAAGGGGAAATTTTGAGCGATCATTGACTGCTGAGAATGCCAGAGAGGGGAAACCACTCAAAGAACTCCCCAAAACTCTCTGAATCCAGCAGCCTTGGTTGACTGAAAGAGTTTCCTCCATGTCAAGTACACCAAAAGTAAGATTATGGGATGAGAACTGAGGCTCAGATCTGTATTTATGCTTAGGCAAAGGAAGTCCAGCCCCGCCATGGCTGCAAATACCCGAGTTGCATGCAATAAAATTACAAGCATCCGTGTGATTGCCCTGCCAAGATATGGGTCGGTACTCGCTATGCTCAATGACTAGCCAAGGATGATAGATTGAAAGATCATCACCGTCTCGATAAGGGACAATTTTGAGCTTTTTCTCGTAAAGTTAAGTATTTAAATGACTTTTCGGGACAAGTTTGGGGGTAATATATGTAATTTCCCTATGTCGCATGGTGTACATAATGAGGCTCAGATTTCAATTTAATTAGGCATTGGGTTTTTTTGAAGGGGAGCCTTGCGTAACTGGTAAAGTTGATGCCATGAGACCAGGAGGTCACCGGTTCAAGCCGTGGAAACAGCCTCTTACAGAAGTGCAGGGTAAGGCTGCGTACAACTGACCCTTGTGGTCGGCCCTTCCCCTGACCCCGCCCGCGCATAACGGGAGCTTAGTGCACCAGGCTGCCCTTTTTTAGGCATTGGGTTTTATCAGAAACTGCCATGGCTGCAACCTCTTCGGGTTACCCCGCCAAGATACAGCTCTTATCATCTCAATGCCTAACCCAAATTGCTCAAGAGAAGCTTTATCTTCACAGTGATTTCTTGCTGTTTGGTTCAAAAAACAGCACAATAGCAACAAGAAGAGAAACAGAAGATGCAGCAGCAACAAAAACAACATGGGTTATGGGTATAAGAAGAGATCCATTTTTAATGCATATACCGCATTTTATGCTATTTTTTACAATGATTTCTAGCTGTTTGGTTCATAAAACAGCACAATAGCAGCAAGAAGAGAAACATAAGATAAAACAGCAACAAAAAGAGTGCGGGTAAATAAAAGGATCCAATTTTTATGCCATTTTTTTACACATATTTAGGTTTCTCTGCCAACATACAAGCCTGTAACTGTAATACCCAATTCTATTTTCTCTGAAAAATCATCATGAAAGCCTCAATATCACACTGCTTCTTTTGCAAAATTACTCAAAATCAGGAAAAAAGAAACACACACACTAGTTTCACAATTCAAGACTTACTCAGGACTTTCAGCTAAAAATTCTACAGACATACACACACTAGTTTCATAAATCAAGAATTACACAAGCCTTTCAGCTAAAAAGTCTCCACACACACACACACACACGCGTACGTTTCTTAAATCAAGACTTACACAAGCCTTTCAGCTAAAATGTTTCTCCCCACACACACACACACACACCAGTTTCTTAAATCAAGATTTACACAGGCCTTTCAGCTAAAAAGTCTCCAACACAGACACACAGTGAGTCTATAGTTCATAGCTTCTGTTTATGAGTAATCCATGAACAAGAGCTGTTTGTTTAGTAGTTACAGAAAATCATTAGCACAAACAGAGATATTAACCTCATTTCTCTTTCTGGGCTGAATTTTTTTTTTTTCAGGAAAATTCTTGGTTCTCACCTAAAAAGTTCCCAACTTTCTTCCTCTCATAGGAAAACACATTAGTAACCAAATAAAAATTTCACCAACAAAAATATTTTCCATCATATACCATAGACACCCTTTTAACAATAACAATCAAATACAAGCAATTAAAAGTAAAATTGAGGCTCAGATCTATTGATAAGACAAGAAAAAGCAATTTGATTCTCACAAAAAGAAGAGAAGAAAATATCATCACTCACAGGTTACAACCTCAGAACAGACACTCGAGCTCAGAGCTTTTATAATAAAAAAATAAAAATAAAAAAAGCTCAGAGCTTTTGTGTCTGCTTATTGTTTTTGTCTCGAAATCAGTCTTGTAAAGCAGCAATGGTTTTACTTTTGCCCTCTGCTCAGTGCTTATTTACTGCTTATTATTGGGATAGTTTAGCCTCGTTCATATCGAAATGGAAGGGTATTTTGGTCTAAAAAAGTAGGAGAACATTAGATAATTAATCCAATTTGGTTCAGCGGAAATCTTTCTTATCATGAGTTAATTAATTTGAATTACTAAGTTATGTCACTTATGGTATTTAAATATAGAGCCTGGACATAAGTTTTTTTTTTTACTTTTTTTCGAAAAATTTTATTTTTTTTTTTTAAATCGGCGTTTGGTTATAAAATTTTTAATTTTCACTTGAAGATGTATTTAATACTTCTAAATTTATCATCTTTCGCAATGTTTTGAAGTTGACGTGTCCTAAACGCGAATGCCATAAAGTGTTTGACTCAAGTAAGTAAGAAGAAGCATTCACTTTATTGATAGGAACTGCTATTACATTTAGCTTAAAAAGGCCCTCATTCAGGTAACATTTTCCTACATACATATCATTCTTACTTAGTACAACACTATTGGAAACAAAAATACATTTGAATCCATTCTTGACAAGAAGTGAAGTCGACACAAGATTCTTGCGAATTTCTGGAACATGGAGAACTTGGTTTAGAGTCACTATTTTTCCCGACGTCATCTTTAACGCAATCTTGCCAACTCCTTCAATTTTGGCTGTAGACGAATTTCCCATGAAAATTGTCTCGTCGGGTCCTGCGGGGGCATAAGAAGAAAATAACTCCTTGTTAGCACAAACATGGCGGGTGGCTCCAGAATCTATCCACCATTCTTTAGGATTTCCTACCAAGTTGCATTCAGACAACATGGCACACAAGTCCTCCATTTCTTCAGCTTTTTCAATCATGTTAGCTTGATTCTTCTTCTTCTTATCATTCTTTGGTGCACGACAATCCACGGCCTTATGCCCAGATTTTCCACAGTTGTGGCAATTACCCTTGAACTTCTTCTTGCTTGGGTAGTTCTTTGGTCCAGAAGCCTTCTTTCTCTTCTTGGTTTGTGGCGCCTCCTCAACAATGTTAGCCCCCATTATTGTCGAGTTCCCACGTGACTTCTTTTCAGCATTTTTGTTGTCTTCTTCTATCCTCAAACGCACAATCAAGTCTTCAAGTGTCATCTCCTTCCGCTTGTGTTTTAGATAGTTCTTAAAATCTTTNACACTTTGAAGTATTTCAAGCTGGGCTTCCTTCCTTTCCACTTTTCATAAGGAATGGACTGTGTTTTACTATGAGGTACACGGTTGATTATTCGGTTAGCTGTAAGTATAGCTTCCCCCACAAGTTTTGTGGTAAGCTAGAACTTATCAGCAACGCATTCATCATCTCCTTCAATGTTCGATTCTTTCTCTCCGCAATTCCGTTAGATTGTGGAGAGTAAGGGGCAGTTGTTTGGTGAATAACGCCATTTTTCAAACATATTTCTTCAAAAGGAGATTCATATTCGCCACCCCTATCACTTCTTATCATTTTGATCTTTTTGTTTAGTTGTGTTTCAACTTCACTCTTGTATTGCTTGAAAGCATCAATTGCCTCATCTTTACTATTAAGTAAATAAACATAGCAATATCTCGTGCTATTGTCAATAAAAGTAATAAAATACTTTTTTCCACCGCGAGATGGTATTTACTTCATGTCACAAATATCTGTGTGAATTAAGTCTAAAGGACTTGAATTCCTTTCAACGGACTTATAAGGATGCTTAGCATACTTTGATTCCACACATATTTGACATTTGGAATTAATGCAATCAAATTTTTGCAATACTTCTAAATTTATCATCTTTCGCTATGTTTTGAAGTTGACGTGTACTAAACGCGAATGCCATAAAGTGTTTGACTCAAGTAAGTAAGAAGAAACATTCACTTTATTGATAGGAACTGCTATTACATTTAGCTTAAAAAGGCCCTCATTCAGGTAACCTTTTCCTACATACATATCATTCTTACTTAGTACAACACTATTGGAAACAAAAATACATTTGAATCCATTCTTGACAAGAAGTGAAGTCGACACAAGATTCTTGCGAATTTCTGGAACATGGAGAACTTGGTTTAGAGTCTCTATTTTTCCCGACGTCATCTTCAACGCAATCTTGCCAACTCCTTCAATTTTGGCTGTAGACGAATTTCCCATGAAAATTGTCTCGTCGGGTCCTGTTGGGGCATAAGAAGAAAATAACTCCTTGTTAGCACAAACATGGCGGGTGGCTCCAGAATCTATCCACCATTCTTTAGGATTTCCTACCAAGTTGAATTCAGACAACATGGCACACAAGTCCTCCATTTCTTCAGCTTTTTCAATCATGTTAGCTTGATTCTTCTTCTTCTTATCATTCTTTGGTGCACGACAATCCACGGCCTTATGCCCAGATTTTCCACAGTTGTGGCAATTACCCTTGAACTTCTTCTTGCTTGGGTAGTTCTTTGGTCCAGAAGCCTTCTTTCTCTTCTTGGTTTGTGGCGCCTCCTCAACAATGTTAGCCCCCATTATTGTCGAGTTCCCACGTGACTTCTTTTCAGCATTTTTGTTGTCTTCTTCTATCCTCAAACGCACAATCAAGTCTTCAAGTGTCATCTCCTTCCGCTTGTGTTTTAGATAGTTCTTAAAATCTTTTCACATTGGAGGTAATTTCTCAATGAAAGCGGCGACTTGAAAGGCCTCATTTATGACCATACCTTCAGCAATAGATTCAAAATTAATAATAAGATAAATCTTATTAATAAACTTATTGATTCGGGTCATACCTTCAGCAAGGAGGTCATGCACAATGACTTGTAATTCTTGGACTTGAGTTATGACCGACCTAGTGTCAATCATCTTGAAATCCAAAAATCTAGCAGCCACGAACTTCTTAAGTCCGGCATCCTCAGTCTTGTACTTCTTCTCAAGCGCATTCCATAATGCTTTTGAAGTTTCCATGACGCTATAGACATTGTACAAGCCATCTTCCAAACAACTCAAAATGTAGTTTTTGCACAAGAAATCAGAATGTTTCCATGCTTCAGTTACAACAAGTCGTTCATCATCCGGAGTACTTTCTGCCAAGACCGGAGGATACTCCTTGATGAAACATTGCAAACTCAACGTAGTAAGATAGAAGAGCATCTTCATTTGCCAACGTTTGAAGTCAATACCGGAAAACTTTTTGGGTTTTTCTGCTGGTGCCATAGCATGAGCAGGAGTAGAACGGCTTGACGAGGCAGCAGCACTCGTAACAGTAGCTCCCGTTCCCACAACATTTCCATTAGTTTGGTTTTCGTTCGTCATCTTTTCTGTAGAGTTGGAAACACAACAGAACTTTGTTAAATCAGTGAAGTTTTGATATCTTCAAACTGAATACCAAACCAAACATACAACACGTAACAATGGTGAAGTTTTTATATACTTCAAACCCGTACGTTTATTATTCTGGTAAAGTTTTTATACACTTTAAACCGGACAGAACAATTATTGGAGTAGAAAGCACGAAGGCTTTAGTCTCCAAAACAGTATACAAAATATGAATAACAGTTTAATATATGTTCCAACACAGAAACGTTAGTATAAAATTCCTTAAGCTTGTTAGTGTTACCACAAAATCAGAAAAAGAAACTGTTAGAAGAATTAAAGAAATCTGGAAAATAGTAGAGAATCAGAAATATTTCGAGTCCACAAGTTTCTTGTGTGTCATTAAGGAATTTTAACCCCCTCACAAGTTGCCAAGGTAATGGATTAAATCCTCCCAGGATAAAACGGAATAAACCTTCCTGCAACAGTGGCAATACAAACTGCAGGATCCCAACGAACTCAAAGAACGGAGCAAAATCACACTTACGAATTGGAGAGAGATTGACTGCGAATTAGGATGCAGTATATTCAAAAAGAAAGAAGTTCTGGAGTATTTTTCGTGTGTAGAAAATGGAGTCTTGCCTCAGAATTTATAGGCAATTATCAGAAGAGGTGTCTGGAAAAGGTGCCTTTTCAGAAGAATACGCTGCCTGCCACGGTTCTACCGCGGTTACGGCAGAACCGCGGTCAGAGAGGCTCTCTGAAGCTGCCTGCCGCGGTTCTACCGCGGTTACGGTAGAACCGCGGCCAGAGAGTCCCTCTGAATCTTCAGCAAGGTTCTGGCGTATTTTCAGCAGTGATTTGGCATTTAATTAATTATTAAATAATTAAATAAATTTTGTCCAAAAATAATCTTATCAACCGATCATTTGACAAATCCAAATCCAAATCCAAATCCAAATCCAAATCCAAATCCAAAGCCAAAGCCGAAGCCGAGCCGAGCGAGCGACGACGACAGCGCGAGGGTTCATTCTCTTCAACTCCTTTTAAGAGCTTTAAGAATTGATTCTATATAAGCACACAAATGTGATTGTCCCTCACCAATGATGGACAAAGTGCAAGACAAAAGTTCACTTCTTCAAATTTTCATTTTTGCCTCCATTTTATTTCCCTCCATTTCCAATTCACACTTCTTTTACTTTAAATCCCAATGGCTTAAAGTCCAACAAAGAGTTGCTGCCATATGGTTGTTGTCACCTCACATTCAAAAAATAAGTGTTGCACTGTTTCAATCTCTCTTTGACATAGTGAGCATGTGGTATCAATTTGTATCCCCCATCTTGCTAGCCTTTCTTTTGTGGCTAGCCTTTCCTGTATTGCCAATCTTAAAATGAACTTCCACTTTGGTAATCCATAGTTATTGCAGATTAATCTCCTTCATGGTACTTTCTGAAATTCCCCTTGCATAGCTTTGTACATGTGCTTTATAGAGAAACTTTCCATCCTCTTCACCTCCTCCTCAGTATATCCAGCAGTGTCAAAATACTTTTTTGCCTTGAAGATCTGTTGTATGACCCATGATGCATTCTTTGGTGTTGTGTCCCATACTGGCTTCCCCTTTAGGTAATATATATTGACCCATTGAAGCCAGAGCTTGTCTTTCTTTTTGCATATATTCCATAGTAGCTTACATATAGCTGCTTTATTCCATATCTCCACATTGATGAAGTTTAAGCCACCTGCTACCTTTGGCCATCATAGTTTTTCCCATGCAATTAGTGCCTTCTTTGTAGGTTCTGCATTGCCTGACCATAAGAATCTTCTGCATATAGTGTTGATGAACTGAATGGTCTTCTTAGGAAGGATGAAGATTTGAGCCCAGAAGTTTTGGATGGCAACCAATACACTCTTGATTAACACTTCTCTTCCAGCATATGATAGAAACTTTGTTGTCCAGCATTGTATTCTACTCAGCATTCGATCGATTAGAGGTTCACATTGGATTATTGATAACTTTTTGGTGCTCAGTGGTACCCCTAGATATCTGAAGGGTAATTCTCCCTTACTATATCCCAGCATGTCCATGATTTTCTTTTGAGTCCTGATATCCACACCACCAAAGTATATGCAGCTCTTGTTTGGATTTGCTATTAGCCCTGATGCTCCAAAGAAAGTTTTAAATTGTTGGTGTAATGTCAGTACTGATTTTATGTCTCATCTGCAAAAAAGTAACAAATCGTCAGCAAAACCTAAGTGTACTAAATTGACTTTAGCACACTTAGGGGTTGTTTGGTAGGGTGTATAAGAATAATGCTAAATATGGTGTATTAGTAATGCAAGGATTAGTAATGCATGTGTTAGTAATACAAGCATTAGTTATGCAGAGATTATTTTTTATACATTATTTGGTGTGGTGTATTAAAAACTATAATGCATTGCATAATTTTTTTAAAAAAAATAGTTGTTTACAGAAATGCCCTCTATATTCTTTAGTTTTAAGGGACTTTAAGGACAATTTTATCTTTAGACATACTAAAGCATGCATTAATAGCCTTGGTATTACTAATACCATGGTTTTGCTATGCATTAGCTATACACAAGATAATACCAAAAATAATGCAAGCATTATTTTGTGTAATGCACTCTACCAAATGACCTCTTAGGGTGGTATTTGAACTCTTTTCCCTGCTTTAAAGACTTCAACAGCCTACTCAGATATTCTATTGCCATCACAAACAGAGCTGGTGACAAAGGGTCACCCTGCCTAAGTCCCTTTTTTGCCACAAAAGGTTTTGTTGGTTGTCCATTGATTACTACAGTATAGGCTACTGTACTTGTGCACACCATTATCCATCTTACGAAATTCTCAAGGAACCCCAGTAGCTTCATCACTTGTTCAATATATACCCATTCCACCGAATCATATGCTTTTTGCATATCAATTTTAAACATATATCTAGGTGATATGCTCCTTCTTCCATATCCTTTGATCAATTCATGGCCCATGATGATGTTATCACTAATCATCCTTCCTGGTACAAAAGCTATTTGGCAGTTATCTATGAGGTCTGGCATAAGTTCTTGTAGTCTCACTGTTAAAATCTTTGATATCAACTTGTATAGAACTGTGCAGCAAGAGATAGGCCTGAACTCTTTGATGTTGGTTGGATTCTTTACTTTAGGGATCAGAGTGATAGTTGTACAATTTATAGCTTTGCACATTTCTGTAGTTTCAAAGAACTCTAGCACTGCTTCAGTAACTTCCTCTCCAATTATGTTCCATGCCTTCTTGAAAAAGTGGGAGTTATATTCATCACATCCTGGTGTCTTGCTATCATCAATGCCTTTTAATGCTTTCTGCACTTTCTTTTTTGTAATTGGTTTGATTAACTACATTTGTTGCTGCCTATTCAGAGTGTATCCATTCTGCATAACATCTGGATCAACTATTGGTAATGTTGAGGCTGCTGTACCAAATAGTTTTTTGTAGAAGCTTAGGATCTCCTCTTCTACTTCATTAGCACTTTGTAGAAGTTGTCTTGTGTTGCCCATCAGTCTGCCTATGTGGTTTCTTGCCTGCCTGTTTTTTACACAAGCATGAAAATATGTTGTGTTAGAGTCCCCTACTTTAAATCATTTGATCCTTGCCTTCTGCTTCATAATACTTTCCTCCACTTCCAGCGATTTTGCCAGTTCAACTTTTGTCTCCTTCTCTAGTGCTATCACTTCATCATCATTTTCTGGAGATGCCATTTGTCACACCTCTTTTTCCCACACAACCCTATTACGAGGTTGAGTTGGAAGAGTTTTTCCAATTAAAGTGACATTTTGAGAAGGGATTATTTATTATTTAGAGTCGCCACTTGGAATTGAGTTTTGGTGTTCCAAGTCACCTTTTATTTGAATCCCTTATCAAAAGGAAGGTTTGACTCTTAATTTATGGTCTACGAAAACAGAAGACTGAGTAAGGAATTCTGTTGACCGAGGAAAAAGTGTAAGGCACCCCTCTAGTCACGTGGTTATAGTACGGTCGCTTTTATTGACTAATATAAGGCTTAAATCAATTTTTTAGCTATTCTTGTATTTTATTGCGTTTTTCTTTTACCTATTACCACTTAGTTAGTTATTGTATTTTATTAATTGTGTTCACCAAGATGCAATACGCACACAAGATATTCTTTGTAATTGAATGTTAAACCGAGGTACGGAATGTACACATGGTCAATATATAATTATTTTATATCTAAATGCATCGAGACGAGGAATGCGCACATGACCCCTTTATTTTTTAAGCATATCAATCCAGGGTTCGTGTATGAACACATGGGATAATATTTCAAATACATCTAAAGTTTTTTCTAGTGTTTAGAGTATTTCATTTGTTTTGTCTCTCTTAGATTCGTGACATTTATTTGTATATTATTTATTTTACTTTTTTCTTTCTCTTTCGCGACGAGTTTTGAATCAATCCGCGACTCACCTTACTCCCTCACACAATTGTTATTGCTTCATGACCAATATAAACAGACAAACAACTATGTATTCGAGACAATCATGAACTCAAACAATTAACAACAAGAAAGAAAGAGAAAGAAAGTCATAAGAACGATTAAAGATAATACTATCCCAAGCCGAATTTCTTATAGTGTCCATGTCACAAAGTTTGCATTTAATTCAATTTTAATATTTTATCTTAAACAAATAAACTCATGAACGAAACAAAATCCTTAACCAAAGGACAAACAATATAATGTTCCTTCAAAATCCTTAACCAAATGAAGCAATCAAAATGGTTTAATTAACAGAAGCAAAATTCAACTAAAAATAGTAAAGAAAGGTGGAAAAATGAAACTTAAATGACGTGAAAACTTTCTGACTTTATAAAAAAATGTTCCAAACGATTTTTTGCGCAAAACGCAACAAGATTTGAATCAAACTGATGAACCACGTCGACGACCTCGAAACCGATCGAACTCAACCAACTGAACCTTGGACAAACTTCATGGTGTTCCAGTGATTTTTGGGTGAGCTTTTTGGATGTTTTGAGCTAGTTTTAGGTGAGTTTAACGGTGGAAACTGGGCTGGTAAATGTGAAGATTGACAGCTCTTCAATGGCTGCGTTTTCATGGGATTTGGGGATGTTTTAAAAGGGGAAAAGAACTGGTTTTGGTGTGAGAAACAGAGATGTTCTCATGACTGAAATTTATGAACTTTTGCTATGGAAAGTTTCAAGAGCAGAAGCATACCTTTTCGTTTTCTCTGCCTTTGTTTCCTCTCAGTTTCGTTGCTTTTTTCTTTTCAGTTTCGTTCTCTCCTTTTTTAAAAATCTTCTTTTCACAGATTCAAGTCCCTATTATATATAGATGTGTATGTGCTTTATAACTTATGTGAAGAAAGTGGGGAAGTGGGGATTGGAATGTGAGTGTGTCCATATGATCGTTTGTGTGTGTGCGCGCGCAATGTGAGTGAGATGTGAGGGGTTGAGGGGAAGGGACGCCATAGGCAGATAGGAGAAATTTTTTTTTGTTTTGATTATTTTGTTACTTTTTTTTCTTTTCGTTAGTTCCTTTTTTTTAAAAAAAAAAATAGCTCTTTTTTTTTGTTTAAATGAAGAAAAAAAAAGAAAGTAAAATGCATAACTAAAAATATTACTCAGCTACTTTTAGACTTAGATATTATATACATAAGAAAACTAAACATTTACACTATAGTTTAAATAATACTAAGAAAAATACTACAGCTTACATTTAAAATTAGAAGAAACCAAATATATATATTTTTTGTAAATTTTTTTCTATTTAAAAATAGGAACAAAAGTTATACTCTAAGAATGCAAATATTTTTTGTAGTATTTTTTAATTTTCATAAATGAAACCTATTAAGAGAAAGATAAAAATTTAAATATTAAGATTAAATCTAAAAGAAATATTTACACTAAAATAGTATAGAATTTGGGTGTGGTAAAAAATTAGGTGTTCACATCATTCCCATTTGAATGTTCATCAATTTGTTCCTTGCTGCTTGGATCTTTGGCCCCACACTGCTGTACTCCTCATTGTTTAATTGCTTCAGATCTTTTTTCAGATGTTTTAGTTTGTACCACACCTTCAGCATTGAATTTCCCCTAATTCTCTTCATCCAACATTGACTGACTATATCAACAAATTTATGGTGAGCTGCTAAGCAATTAAAGAATTTGAATGGTCTCTTTCTCATCCCAGTAGGCTCAGCAACAGTTACCATTAGAGGGCAGTGATCTGAAAAACCTAGTTGCATAATAGTTCCCTCCATATTAGGCCATTTTTGTATTCACTCTGCATTGGCCAGTATTCTATCTATTCTGCTATGGACATGGTTGTTTGTCCAGGTGTAATTCCTCCCAATTGTTTTGAGTTCAGCTAGTCCAACATCAGCTATGAATTTTTTGAAGTCTGTCACTTCCCCTTCTTGTACTGGATTCCCCCGTCACTCTATCTTCTATGGACAAAATGCTATTAAAGTCTCCCATTATTAAGCTTGGGTCTTGTATTCCACTCATAGTTCCTTTCAAGTCAGTCCACAGACTCTTCCTGTCATGTATGCTATGCTTTCCATAAACTGCAACAAATATGAACTTGTTGTTGTACTGCCTCAAAACCACCTATCCTGCTATGTATTGTTCATGGACTTGTTTAACCTCAAACTCCACCTTTGTTTGGTCCCAAATAATCCAAATCCTGCCACCAGGTGCCTCATCATAGTTAGCAGTCCATTGCCAATTGCCAAACACCTTCCTCATTATTGCTTCAGCTTTATTAGCCTTGACTCTATTCTCCAGTATAGCTATTAATACTACATTATTCTCCCTACAAAAATTTTTTAGTGTTTTTTGCTTATAGACTTTGTTCATACCCCTAACATTCCATGTTATGATATTCATCATGCTATAGTATTTATTTTGGGATCCACATCACCTTCATTTCTTCTTCTCTGCCCTCTTGTCCCTTGTGTTTCAGACAGTTGCACAATTTTTTGAGCTGTGTCAACTAAGGCTTTAAAGGCATTTTCAATGTATACTTCATTCTCTCTGTTGATTTCCATTTGTTTTTTTAATGCTGATTTTCCTCTAGCAACCTGCCATTCTTCATCTTTTCCTTGTTGATTAGGCATAGTTTCTCCATCTGGTTCAAGTTGTTCCAGGAATCTTCCATGAGCATCAATTCTGTCCACCTTAGGATCAAGGACCCTTGCTATTCTCCATTGTTGCTTTAGCTTTTGATTATTGCCTCTCTGTTGTCCATCCTCTTTGTTCTGTCTCTGTTGATTATTACATGAGTGACCAATTTTGTCACGACCCAGAATTCCCACCCTCGGGAGTCGTGATGGCGCCTACTCGTAGAAGCTAGGCCAGCCACATTCATATATTCCTCTCCTTTATTTTAAACCATTTTTACCAAAAATATCAACAAGTGTTCAGTAATTAAACAACTGCGGGAGCATAAAATTTAAAGCGGAAGACTTAAATTAAATAAACTTATCAATAACGCGGAAATCATCATATCTCTACCCAAGAATTGATGTCACATCACTCACAGACTACTAAGAATACTAAATACAACGGTTTGAAAGGATATGTAAACTTTTTGTCTCGAAATACATGAGATAACAAACTAAAATAAAAGATAGTAGAGACTCCGGGCCTGCGAACGTCTGCAAGGCTACCTCGGTGTCTCGATGGACTGAAGGCTCGCTCCTGATCTAATGCTGCTGCTCAAATGCTGCTCCAACACCTGGATCTGTGCAAAAAAGCACAGAGCGTAGCATCATCACAACCAACCCCATGTGCTAGTAAGTGTTTGGCCTAACCCCGGCGAGGTAGTGACGAGGCTAGGACCAGACTCCAGATAAACCTATGCAGTTATATAATATATGGCGGAAAAAACAGCAGGAAATAAGCAAGTGAACTCGGAGGGGAGAACATGCTTTGGGGATAGCAAGATAAACAGAATCCTCAAGAAATGATGATGCAATCAACTATTAAGCTTCTGACACGGATAAGAATATATGAACAACTTTCACTTTCAAAACTCATCTCGTTGCAGGTGTGCAACCCGATCCCATTTCTCAGTATCTCGTGGTAGGCGTACCACCCGCCCCCATTTCATCATAACTCGTGGTAGGCGTACCACCCGCTCCCATTTCATTATTATCTTGTGGCAGGCGTACCACCCGCTCCCTTTTCATCCATATCTTGTGGTAGGCGTACTACCCGCTCCCTTTTCCTCAATATCTTGTGGTAGGCGTACCACCCGCTCCCAGTTCAATATCACTTGTGGTATGCGTACCACCCGCTCCCATTTTTTCCAACACAATACACAATACAAATCCCGGCAAGGGAACATAAGCAAATTTATAAACTTCCCGGCAAAGGAAATAATAACAACAAGTCAAACATCCCGGCAAGGGAGAGTCAGCTATAACCAATCTTATTCAACTTCTACTTGACACAATTAAAACCAATACTCAGTATCAAGGATCATCGGTCAAGGCTTTCATAAAATCAATTAAGAATACGCAATTATCAATTTAAGACCCACGGTCATGCTCGACACCAACGTATGGATACTCGTCACCATGCCCATACGTTGTACTCAACACAAAACAAGTAGCAGTTATGACTCAACTCCTAATCCCTCAAGCTAGGGTTAGACCGAACACTTACCTCAAGCCCTTGAACACCACTCAACTCTCAATTATAGCTTTACCTCTTGATTCCACCACCAAACCGCTCGAATCTAGTCACAAGTTACTCGATTACATTAATAAATGCCGAATGAATCAACCCCAATGCATGAAAATAAGTTTTACAAGATTTTACCCAAAAGGGTCAAAAATGCCCCGGGGCCCATGTGGTCGAAACTCGAGGTTCGGACCAAAACCCGATTACCCATTCCCCCACGAATCCAAATATATGATTTGTTTTGAAATCGGACCTCAAATTAAGGTCCAACTCCCCAATTTTTAGAAAACCTAGGTTCTACCCAAAACCCCCAATTTTTCCCCATGAAATCCTTGATTGAAGTTGAAATCATGTTAAAAGATGTTAAGGAGTGAAGAAAATGAGTTAGAAATCACTTACCAATCGTTTTGGAGAAGAAAAGTTGTTTGGAAAATCACCTCTTGTGTTTTGGGGTTTTGAAAAGTGTAAAAATAACTGAAATTCACGTGTATTTATACCCCTCTGAAGCTCCCTGTGCGGACCGCGCAAAAAGGACCGCGGCCGCACAGGCTTCCTGAAAACCTGCGGATCATTTCCCCGTGCGGACCGCACAAAGCCGACCGCGGCCGCACAACACCCACTGCGGACCGCTCAAAGGCGACCGCGGCCGCACGCGATTCCTCGCGGACCGCGCAAGAGGGTTCAAAGACCTTCCAACATTCCTGAACCTGCAACATCTGATCTTTTTAAGACTAAGGCATCCCGGAACCTACTCGAAACTCACCCGAGCCCTCGAAACTCACCCGAGCCCTCGAAACTCCAACCCAAGTATGCACACTACCTCAAAAATGTCCTACGAACATATTCGTGTGGTCAAATCACCAATATAACATCATGAACATCGAATTAAGCCTCGAGATCAATGAGATTTCTCAAAATCCCTTTTTAAACATCAATTTCCCAATTAGGGTCCGGATCACGTCAAACGACGTCCGTTTTTAACCAAACTTTACAGGAGTGATTCAAATCATGTATAAGACTTGTACCGGGCGCCGGAACCAAAATACGGGCCCGATACCATTACTTTCAAATCAGATTTCATTTCAATTTTTCTTTAAACATTTTCAGAAAACAATTTCACTTAAAAATTCATATCTCGGGCTCGGGACCTCGGAAATCAATTCCGGACATACGCCCAAGTCCCATATTTTCCTACGGACCCCTCCGGGACCGTCAAATTACGGGTCCGGGTCCGTTTACCCAAAATGTTGACCGAAGTCAAATTTATTCATCTCAAGGTTAAGACTTCTTAATTCTTCACAAAATGTCACCTTTAAGCTTTCCGGCTATGCGCCCGGACTGCGCACGCAAATCGAGAAAACTCTAAATGAGGTTTTCAAGGCCTCGGAGACACAGAATTTGATGAAAACTGGTGATGACCATTCTCTACCTCTGAAACAACCGTTCGTCCTCGAACGGACAGAAGAAGGAAGTACCTGAGTCGGGGAAAAGATGAGGATAACGGTCCCGCATATCGGACTCGGACTCCCAGGTCGATGCCTCAGGAGGCTGACCTCTCCACTGAACACCAACCGAAGGAAAACTCTTTGACCTCAACTGATGAACCTGCCGGTCTAGAATAGCCACCGGCTCTTCCTCATAGGACAAATCCTTGTCCAACTGGACAGTGCTGAAATCTAACACGTGGGATGGATCACCGTGATGCTTCCGAAGCATGGACACATGAAAAACTGGATGCACGGCTGATAAGCTAGGCGGCAATGCAAGTCTATAAGCCACCTCTCCCACTCGATCAAGAATCTTAAATGGGCCAATGAACCTAGGGCTAAGCTTGCCCTTCTTTCCAAATCTCATCACGCCCTTCATAGGCGACACTCGGAGCAATACTCGCTCACCAACCATGAAAGCTACATCTCGAACCTTACGATCTGCATAGTTCTTTTGCCTGGACTGAGCTGTACGAAGCCTATCTTGAATGATCCTGACCTTGTCCAAGGCCTCCTGAACCAAATCTGTACCCAACAACCGAGCCTCTCCTGGCTCAAACCATCCAACCGGAGATCGACACCGCCTACCATATAAGGCCTCATAAGGAGCCATCTGGATGCTCGACTGGTAGCTGTTGTTGTAGGCAAACTCTGCTAAAGGCAAAAACTGATCCCATGAACCTCCAAAGTCGATAACACAAGCTCAGAGCATATCCTCCGATATCTGAATAGTCCGCTCGGACTGCCCGTCCGCCTGGGGATGAAATGCTATACTCAACTCAACCTGGGTGCCTAGCTCTCGTTGAACTGCTCTCCAGAAACGCGAGGTAAACTGCGTACCCCTGTCCGAAATGATAGATACCGGCACACCATGAAGGCGAACAATCTCCCGGATATAGATCTCAGCTAATCTCTCGGATGAATAGGAGACTGCCACAGGAATGAAATGCGCTAACTTGGTCAGCCTATCAACAATGACCTAAACTGCATCGAACTTCTTCCGAGTCAACGGAAGTCCAGTAATGAAGTCCATAGTGATCCGCTCCCACTTCCACTCGGGAAGCTCCATCCTCTGAAATAACCCACCAGGCCTCTGATGCTCATACTTAACCTGCTGACAATTTAGACACCGAGCCACATATGTAACAATATCTTTCTTTATCCTACGCCACCAATAATGCTGCCGCAAATCCTGATACATCTTCGTGGCGCCCGGATGAATAGAGTACCAGGAACTGTTGGCCTCCTCTAGAATCAACTCTCGAAGCCCATCCACATTGGGCACACAAACCCGCCCCTACAGTCTCAAGACTCCATCCGCATCTAATGTAACATGCTTGGCACCTCCCCGCTGCACCGTGTCTCTAAGGACACACAAATGGGGATCATCAAACTGCCGATCACGGATACGCTCCAATAATGAAGAACGAGCAACCGTGCAAGCTAACACTCGACTAGGCTCAGAAATATCCAACCTCACAAATCGATTGGCCAAAGCCTGAACATCCAAGGCAAGCGGCCTCTGACTGACCGAAATTAAAGCAAGACTGCCATACTGGCTGACTTCCTACTCAAAGCGTCGGCCACCACATTGGCCTTCCCCGGGTGATATAAGATTGTGATGTCATAATCCTTAAACAACTCCAACCACCTCCTCTCCCTCAAATTCAACTCCTTTTGCTTGAACAAGTACCGAAGACTCTTATGATCAGTGAACACCTCACATGCCACGCCATACAAATAGTGCCTCCAAATCTTCAATGCGTGAACAATGGTTGCCAATACCAAATCATGCATTGGATAGTTCTTCTCATGAATCTTCAACTTCCTCGAAGCATAGGCAATGACCTTGCCATCCTGCATCAACACTGCACCAAGCCCAACACGGGAAGCATCGCAATAGACTGTATAAGGCCCTGAACTTGTGGGCAAAACCAGTACCGGTGCCGTAGTCAGAGCTGTCTTGAGCTTCTAAAAGCTCGCCTCACACTCGTCCGACCATCTGAACTAGGCACCCTTCTGGGTCAACCTGGTCATCGGGGCTGCGATAGATGAGAACCCCTCCACGAACCGACAATAGTAGCCTGCCAATCCCAAGAAGCTCCGAATCTCTGTAGCTGATGCTGGTCTAGGCCAGTTCTTGACTGCCAAAATCTTCTTCGGGTCAACCTGAGTACCCTCCGCTGATACGACATGACCCGGGAATGCAACTAAACTTAACCAAAACTCGCACTTCAAAAATTTTGCATATAGCTGACTATTCTTCAGAGTCTGAAGAACCACCCTGAGATGCTGCTCGTGCTCATCCTGGCTGCGGGAGTATATCAATATATCATCAATGAAGACTATCACGAACGAGTCCAAATAAGGCCTAAACACTCGATTCATCAGTTCCATAAAAGTTGCTGAGGCATTTGTCAACCCAAATGACATGAACAAGAACTCGTAATGCCCGTACCGAGTGCGAAAAGTTGTCTTAGGGACATCGGATGCCCTAATCCTCAACTGATGGTAGCCAGATCTCAAGTCTATCTTTGAAAACACCTTAGCACCTGAAGCTGATCGAATAAATCATCAATCCTCGGCAGCAGATACTTATTCTTGATTGTGACCTTGTTCAACTACCGGTAATCAATGCACATTCTCATCAAACCATCCTTTTTCTTCACAAACAACACCAGCACACCCCACGTCGAAACACTAGGTCTAATAAAACCCTTCCCAAGCAAGTCCTGCAACTGCTCCTTCAACTCCTTCAACTCAGGCGGGGCCATACGATATGGTGGAATAGAGATGGGTTGGGTGCCCGGAGCCAGATCAATGCAGAAATCAATATCCCTGTCGGGTGGCATACCCGGAAGGTCTGAAGGGAAAACCTCAGGAAACTCCCGTACAACGGGCACAGAATCAATAGAGGGAACCTCAGCGCTGGAATCACGCACATAAGCCAGATAAGCCAAACACCCATTCTCGACCATACGCCGAGCCTTCACGTACGAAATAACACTGCGGGTAGAATGGCCTGGAGTCCCTCTCCACTCTAAGTGGGGCAAGTCCGGTAAAGCTAAGTTCATAGTGTTGGAATGCAATCCAAGATAGCGTGGTACGGGGATAACCAATCCATCCCCAATATGACATCGAAGTCGACCATGTCTAAAATCAACAAATCAACACGGGTCTCAAGACCCCCAATCACCACAACACAAGAACGATGAACTCGGTCGACCACAATAGAATCACCCACCGGTGTAGACACAATAGGAATACTCAATGAATCATTAGGCATGACCAGGTACGATGCAAAATAAGATGACACATACGAATACGTAGACCTTGGATCAAATAGCACAGAAGCATCTCTATCACAAACCAGAATAGTACCTGTAATGACTGCATCTGAAGACTCAGCCTCTGGCCTGGCTGGAAGTGCATAACATCGGGGCTGGGCCCCACCACCCTGAACTACCACTCTGGGACGGCCTGCTGCAGGCTGGCCTCCACCTTTGGCGGCCTGAGCTCCACCTCTATGACCTATACCTCCACCTCTAACACCTCTGCCCCCACCTCTAGCTGGCTGGGCAGGCTGTGGAACCTCTGGTGCCTGTACCTTAGCACGAGAACCCTGATGCTGAGAACTGCTCGAAGCTCGAGGGCAATACCTAGCAATGTGCCTTGTGTCGCCACAAGTAAAACAAGCCCTCGGCTGCTGGGGCTGACGACCCTGGAAACTCTGAAGTGGTGGTGCACTAATAGGTGCTGGCGGTGCACTGAAGGACTGCTGATCAGAATACTGCATCGGAGGACCACGGCTACCCGAAGCACCGTGAGAAACCTGAAGAGCTGACTGAAAGGGCCTAGGAGGATGGCCTCTACCATATAAATCTCTACCTCCAGATGAGGTGCCACTAAATCTGCCTGAATGACGGGGCCTCTTATCCGACCCATGACCGCCTCCCTGTGATAGAACCATCTCAACTCTGCGGGCCACATTGGCCGCCTCTTGAAAACTGATCTCACTCCCAGTCCCCCTAGCCATCTGAAGACGAATCGGCTGAATCATACCATCAATAAACCTTCTCACCCTCTCTCTCTCGGTGGGAAGTATAACAAGAGCATGGCGAGCTAGATCGATGAACCGGGTCTCATACTGAGTGACCGTCATGGAACCCTGCTGAAGGAGCTCAAACTGCCTCCGAAATACCTCTCTCTGGGTCACGGGGAGAAACTTCTCCAGAAACAACACTGAAAACTGCTCCCATGTCAAAGATGGCGACCCTGCTGGCCTGGCTAAGCAATAATCCCTCCATCAAGTCTTGGCGGATCCAGATAGGCGAAATGCAGCAAAATCAACTCCACTGGTCTCAACAATGCCCATGTTCCTGAGAACCTCGTGGCAGCTATATAGGAAATCCTGGGGGTCCTCAGTGGAAGCACCGCTGAATGTGGTGGTGAAGAGCTTAGTGAACCTATCCAGCCTCCACAAAGCATCTACGGACATAGCCGCTCCATCGTCGGTCTGAGTCAATATATCCGGCTGAACTGCCACAGCTGGCTGAACCGCTGGAACCTGAACCTGGGGAGCTACCGGCTCCGGAGTGCGCGTAGTAGGAGTCTGAGCCCCTCCTCCAGCCTGAGAAGTGGCTGGTGCTACGGGAAGCAAACCCGCTCAGGTAACACTCTCCATAAGGCCTACAAATCAGACCAGAGCATCCTGAAGAACTGGGGTGGCAATGAACCCTTCTGGGACCTGAGATGGGCCCACCGGAACTGCTGGGGCCGGAACCTCCTCCTCAAAATCGACCTGAGGCTCCGCCACTGGTGCTGCTGCTCGGGGCTAAGCTCTGCCCCTACCTCGGCCTCTAGTACGGCCTCGGCCTCTGCCCCTAGTGGAAGCTGCTGCTGGGGGCTCGGGCTGCTGAGCGGTAGATGAGGAAGCGCGTGTTCTCGCCATCTGCGAAAGAACAGAGTAGAAAGGCAATCAGTGTTGAGAAACAGAACCGCACGACAAGAAAGAACAAATGTGAAATTTTCCTAACTCTGTAGCCTCTGGGGGATAAATACAGACGTCTCCGTACCGATCCCTCAGACTCTACTAAGCTTATCCGTGAGTTGTGAGACCTATGTAACCTAGAACTCTGATACCAACTTGTCACGATCCAAAATTCCCACCCTCGGGAGTCGTGATGGCGCCTACTCGTAGAAGCTAGGCAAGCCATATTCATATATTCCTCTCCTTTATTTTAAACCATTTTTACCAAAAATATCAACAAGTGTTCAATAATTAAACAACTGCGGGAGCATGAAATTTAAAGCGAAGACTTAAATTAAATAAACTGATCAATAACGCGGAAATCATCATATCTCTACCCAAGAACTGGTGTCACATCACTCACAGACTACTAAGAATACTAAATACAACGGTTTGAAAGGATATGTAAACTGTTTGTCTCGAAATACATAAACAAACTGAAATAAAAGATAGTGGAGACTCCGAGCCTACGGACGTCTGCAAGGCTACCTCGGTGTCTCGATGGACTGAAGGCTCGCTCCTGATCTAATGTTGCTGCTCAAATGCTGCTCCAACACCTGGATCTGTGCAAAAGAGCACAGAGCGTAGCATCAGCACAACCAACCCCATGTGCTGGTAAGTGTCTGGCCTAACCCCGGCGAGGTAGTGACGAGGATAGGACCAGACTCCAGATAAACCTGTGCAGTTATATAATATATGACGGAAGAAACAGCAGGAAATAAGCAAGTAAACTGGGGAGGGGAGAACATGCTTTGGGGATAGCAAGATAAACAGAATCTTCAAGAAATGATGATGAAATCAACTATTAAGCTTCTGACACGGATAAGAATATATGAACAACTTTCACTTTCAAAACTCATCTCGTTGCAGGCGTGCAACCCGATCCCATTTCTCAGTATCTCGTGGTAGGCATACCACCCGCTCCCATTTCATCATAACTCGTGGTAGGCGTACCACCCGCTCCCATTTCATCATTATCTTGTGGTAGGCGTACCACCTGCTCCCTTTTCATCCATATCTTGTGGTAGGCGTACCACCCGCTCCCTTTTCCTCAATATCTTGTGGTAGGCGTACCGCCCGCTCCCATTTCAATATCACTTGTGGTAGGCGTACCATCCGCTCCCATTTCTTCCAACACAATACACAATACAAATCCCGGCAAGGGAACTTAAGCAAATTTATAAACTTCCCAGTAAGGGAAACAATAACAACAACTCAAACATCCCTGCAAGGGAGAGTCAGCTATAATCAATCCTATTCAACTTTTACTTGACACAATTAAAACCAATACTCAGTATCAAGGATCATCAGTCAAGGCTTTCATAAAATCAATTAAGAATACGCAATTATCAATTTAAGACCCACGGTCATGCTCGACACCAACGTATGGATACTCGTCACCATGCCCATACGTCGTACTCAACACAAAACAAGTAGCAATTATGACTCAACTCCTAATCCCTCAAGCTAGGGTTAGACCGAACACTTACCTCAAGGCCTTGAACACCACTCAAGTCTCAAGTATAGCTTTACCTCTTGATTCCACCACCAAACCGCTCGAATCTAGTCACAAGTTACTCCATTACATTAATAAATGCCGAATGAATCAACCCCAATGCATGAAAATAAGTTTTACAAGGTTTTACCCAAAAGGGTCAAAAATGCCCCCGGGCCCACGTGGTCGAAACTCGAGGTTTGGACCAAAACCTGGTTACCCATTCCCCCACGAATCCAAATATATGATTTATTTTGAAATCGGACCTCAAATTAAGGTCCAATACCCCAATTTTTAGAAAACCTAGGTTCTACCCAAAACCCCCCAATTTTTTCCCATGAAATCCTTGATTGAAGTTGAAATCATGTTAAAAGATGTTAAGGAGTGAAGAAAATGAGTTAGAAATCACTTAGCAATCTTTTTGGAGAAGAAAAGTTGTTTGGAAAATCGGCTCTTATGTTTTGGGGTTTTGAAAAGTGTAAAAATAACTGAAATTCACGTGTATTTATACCCCTCTGAAGCTCCCTGTGCGGACCGCGCAAAAAGGACCGCGGCCGCACAAGCTTCCTGAAGACCTGCGGATCATTGCCCCGTGCGGACCGCACAAAGCCGACCGCGGCCGCACAACACCCACCGCGGACCGCTCAAAGGCGACCGCGGCCGCGTTGGCCCCTCCGCGACCGCACGCGATTCCTCGCGGACCGCGCAAGAGGGTTCAGAGACCTGCCAACATTCCTGAACCTGCAACATCTGATCTTTTTAAGCCTAAGGCATCCCGGAACCTACTCGAAACTCACTCGAGCCCTCGAAACTCCAACCCAAGTAT
Organism: Nicotiana attenuata; assembly: GCF_001879085.1. Lineage (NCBI taxonomy): Eukaryota > Viridiplantae > Streptophyta > Magnoliopsida > Solanales > Solanaceae > Nicotiana > Nicotiana attenuata. The sequence continues at coordinate 644,547 of NC_031994.1, forward strand.
GCACACTACCTCAAAAACATCCTACGAACATATTCCTGTGATCAAATCACCAATATAACATCATGAACATCGAATTAAGCCTCGAGATCAATGAGATTTCTCAAAATCCCTTTTTAAACATCAATTTCCCAATTAGGGTCCAGATTACGTCAAACGACGTCCGTTTTTAACCAAACTTTACAGGAGCGATTCAAATCATGTATAAGACTTGTACCGGGCGCCGGAACCAAAATACGGGCCCGATACCATTACTTTCAAATCAGATTTCATTTCAATTTTTCTTTAAACATTTTCAGAAAATAATTTCACTTAAAAGTTCATATCTCGGGCTCGGGACCTCGGAATTCAATTCCAGGCATACGCCCAAGTCCCATATTTTCCTACGGACCCCTCCGGGACCGTCAAATCACGGGTCCGGGTCTGTTTACCCAAAATATTGACCGAAGTCAAATTTATTCATCTCAAGGTTAAGACTTAGCAATTTTTCACAAAATGTCACCTTTAAACTTTCCGGCTACGCGCCCGAGCGCACGCAAATCGAGGCAACTCTAAATGAGGTTTTCAAGGCCTTAGAGACATAGAATTCGATGAAAAAGGGTCATCACAAATTTGACAGCATATTTGGCAATATTGGGGCTTCCAGTCATATTGTACTATTTGCTCAATCACCATTCCTTTAGGATCATGAAGTTTTATTGATCTTGGTAAGGGTCAAGTAATGTCCATTTCTATTAACATCCTTGCATACTAGACTCTATCGGCCATGGTAGTATATATATCAGCATATAGGGGCTTTCCTAAACCAATCCCGATTTTACTTAATGCTTGATTACTCCAGAAGCTAAGTGGTAATTTAGGAAATTTTACCCATAGAGGGATGGTTCTGAGTATCTCCTCACTAAAGTCAAATCCCTCCTTCCATGATCGCATGATAATTGGTCTACTGTTCATAGTATACGGTCCATTCAATATTACTTCATCTCTTTCTTCACAGCTGTTCATCAAAACTATGAAATACCCATCATTGTGAAATAGTACCTTTGGTTTCCTGATTTTACTCTACTGGTTTGCTATAAACCGCTCAATTGCCCCAATTGTTGGAGTGTTTCCTACCACATAGAGAATTATAGCTCGGTTCCATTTCTGTTGCTCCTCAGCAATATCTTCTTCCAGTAATTGAACAACTACTTCGCCATCCTGGATCACCGGTGGGATATATGATAGGTTCATACCTTTGGCGTCAAGTTTGTTCTCACTGAATAGCCCAGCCCACGACCTTTCCCCATTTCCGCTATGTGTTGCTTTCAGCTCTTGCACGCTCTTCTCATTTCCATTTGAAGTTCTGGTCTGCTCCTTTGGTGCATCAATTTTTACTGTTCCATTGCTTGGTGTCTTGCTCGTACTCGCACCCCCAACTGAGATCACTGCTGCATGTGCTCATTTAGCTCCGGTATTCATCACCGGCATCGCAATGGTGACTGGCTTTACCGGCGTTGTCAATTTTGCTCTGGTGTTGCTTAGATCTGGCCAATTTAGCTCATCATCACTTTCCAGATCCAGATCTTCGTCCTCCTACATTTTCTCTTTTGCTTTTGATGATTGTTTTCCTTGCTCCCTTGTGCTAAGATCAGTTAATTTCCTTTCTACCAGTAGTGTTTTGCTAGCGTTTGTGCTAAGAACAGTTAATTTTCTTTCTACCAGTAGTGTTTTGCTAGCGTTCTTCCTAGGTCGTCCTCTTCCTCCCATTTTCGGCGAGGCGCAGGTTAGTTAGCACCTAACGTGCGCCGAGAGAAAAAAGACGAGAAGTTAACATCCAATATTCAAAATATACTAACAATCTGATTCGATTAATCTGTCCACTAACAAGAGTAAATATATGTTTTTCAAATTAGAATTATTATTAAGTATATTAATAGATTCTTCGAATTCAAAAAAAGGTAAATAAAAAATGAGAAAGAAATGAGTAAAACAATTAAGTCCTGCTGGTTCAAGAGATGTGCCACGTAAAACTTAGGGGGGAAATGACCAAAAAAGGTAATCCTAAAATGAAATAGCAATTCACAGAGATCGGAACTAAAGCAAACGAATTATCCATCATTTTTAAATAAAAAACAAAAACCAAAAAATGTGTTCATAATATCTCCATATACTATATGTAAAAAAAAAAAAAAAATTAAAATTCCGGCAAATACATATAATGAAAAATATTTTGTACGGAGAAATTTATAGACTTAGTTATAATGAGTTCTGAACATACCATCATATTGATGTTTCAGAGATAATTTTATTTATTGCAACATGGATAATTTTATTTATGGCAACATTATTTATTAATAATTATATCTTGAGAAATTTGAATTTTTTTACAAGAAATGGTAAATGAACAATGAGAAAACCAAACACTTAATGGAAAAATAAGGGAGAAATTCAAAAATAGCCAGATTTACAAGTGATCATTCAAAAATAGCCACGCTTTCAAAAGAAATCGAAATTTAGCCACTTTTCATGTAAAGATACATCTGAGCGAAAACATTGTTCAAAACCCAAAAAATACGCCAGTATATTATGTTGGAGTTCCAGGATAAGTATACTGGAACTCAGAGGCGGACCTACGTGTATGGTAGAGAGGTCACGGGACCCCGTAAATATCGGGAAAAATTCTCTCTCTCTCTCTCACTCTCTCTCTCTCTCTCTCTCTCTCTCTCTCTCTCTATATATATATATATATATATATATATATATATATACCTTGAGAAATGGCTTTATATTTAATTAGGCACCCTAAAGCAGAAAAGCCTGTTGGGGGCACTGGTCAAATGTGCTACTTACCTTAGCTTCCGTGTGGGATGTCCTAGGTTCGAATGTGCTAATTATTTTTTCAAATGTTTTTTGTTTTGATTAAACCCCGGCCTTAAAAGCTCTAAATCACTTCTCTCTTCTCTTTTTCCAAACTCCATACCCAACTTCACCTCCTAACTCACTTATATAAGTCAGTTATCACCGAAAGTTTGTCGGCATCCGGCGGGACCCAACAACTATTGGTAAAGTTCTCCACTAATAGTGCCCCCGTCATCTTCAAATCCAGGGTCCGCCTCTGCTGGAACTCCAGCATAATATGATGGAGTCCCAGCATAAGTACACTAGAACTACAGCATAATATACTGGAGTTCCAGCAAAATATATCGGTCCAGTATAATATGCTGAAAGTTCATATACAAGTGCTCGAATCTCCAGTATATTATGCTGGAACTTTCCGTGTGTTGGAGTTCCAACATAATATGCTGGAAGTTCATACACAGGTGCACCGAACTTCAATATATTATGCTGGACCGATCTCTTTTGCAGTAAAATAGTGGTTATTTTTTAATGACTTGACAAATGCTGGCTATTTTTGAATGACCAATTCGAAAACTGACCAGCCGGCGCTATTTTTACAAAAATAAGTTTGTCGGTGCAAAGTGTGTCGCCTTAACATTTTTATCCCCCAAAAAAAAGAAGAAAAAGTAGGGAGAGAAGGAAAAAAAGTGGAAAATAAAAATAACAATTAGCAGGAGACCCGAACAAAAAAGTAAAAAAATTATATATCACCAATTGACCACCACTATTTCAATAAAATTTGTAAGTAAAATATGAAAAACTCTTTCAGTTGCCCTCTAAACATTTAAAATGCAGAAATTCCTCAACATTGTGATGCGGCATTAGATACCATATATAACTGCCAAATGTGTCTATTGTTTTTTTCTTTTTGAAAATAAACGGTTGTTTATAGTACTAATAACTTTTGTACTTTTATTTCATTGGATGTTCTTGAAGGGACATGTCTTTTGGACTTCTTACAAATTTGAAATGAAAAGAATGACGGGAAAACAATGTAAAAATTAGAGAAAAAAGATAAGCCAAAATTTCACGGTATAGTCAGTTTTCGGACTGGTCAATCAAAAATAGCCAGCGTTTACCAAGTCAATGAAAAATAGCCACCGTTTTGCTGCAATAGAGACCGGTCCAGCATAATATACTGGAGTTCGGTGCACTTGTGTATGAACTCCAGCATATTATGCTGGACCGGTATACTTTGCTGGCTCCAGTATAATATACTGGAGACTGGAGCACTGGTGCTCCAAACTTCAGTATATTATACTGGACCATTATACTTGCTGGAACTCCAGTATATTATGCTGGAGTTCTAGTATATTTATGCTGGAACTCCATCATATTATGCTGGAGTTCCAGCATACTATCCTGGAACTCCAGTATAATATGTTGGAGTTCAAGTATACTTATGCTGGAACTCCAGCATAATATACTGGAGTATTTTCCGGGTTTTGAACAGTGTTTTCGCTCAGATTTTTTCTTTACATAAAAAGTGGCTAAAATTCGATTACTTTTAAAATTGGGCTATTTTTGAACGACCAGTTGTAAATCTGGCTATTTTTAAAAATCACCCAAAAGATAAATAACATTCGTAGCCTATAAGAGGTGCCAAGTCACTTTCTCTAGTCCCTCAATTATATATATATAGAGAGATTTTTGATTTTTGTTTTTGTTATTATCAGAATGATTGATGCAAATAAATTATTCTAATTAATTTTTTTTTACTGTGCTTAACTATTTTATTCAATTTCAGGTGCTTAAACTCTTATTTTACAGCTGAAACATAATTTTTAATACGGATCTTTTTATAAATAGCTTATTAACTTTTGCTAACCAGTATATATTATTATATATATTATATTATATTATATTATATATGAATTATACATACATTATACGTTAACCAGCTAACTTTAGTTTAAGCCGTTTATTTTGGTCAAGTCTTCTATATAAATATACCCCAAAAGTTGAACCGCGAAATAACTACACTACTCTGCCGCTGCCCTATTTCTCCAGCATAATCAAATTGTATTTATGCTTTTCTGTAGTATGTAATCAATTTTTATTGTTTATTCCACGTATCTTCTTTCTTCGATTCTTTTCTGCACTCAAGACCTTTCCTATGATACTCCATATAATTTAAAGTTAGATTTTTTACGAGAATTCTTGTTTTTTTTTTGAGTTTGATGAGACTATCTTACACTAAAATTTAGGATAAAATTCCGTGCCACTCTACTTTTGAATTACTTGATGTTGATTTATTCTCTTGTTTGGGACATAAAAAGATCCTTTAAATTTTGACAAGAGAATGTCTACGTTATTATACTGATCATGTTGTTTTATTGAGACATGTTTGCAGTGGCAGAGCCAGAATTTTTGTTAAGGGGTATCAAAATATATAAATGTAAATATATCACGAGATTAAGGGGAGTCAATACATCGTATATATACATATAAAAATTTCTTTTACCTACCTACACAGTGTATTTTTTCCGCGAATGACACCCCTTCTAATTGTTGGGTGTGCGAACAAAGTCCCACATTGGTAGCTGAAAAGATTGGGAGTCTACATATAAGGTGTAGGGATCTCTTAATGGTGTGAGGCCTTTTGGGAAAAACCGTGCGGCCTTGGCCCAAAGCGGACAATATCACACCATGTTAAGAGTGTCTTTGGGCTAGTTTAGCCCAACACTAATAAGGTGGCTCCGCCCCTGCGTGCTGGCTGCCTACATCACACCTCGCCCTTCTCTGGCGGGACGCTTTGTGCACCGGATTGTGTTGTTTTATTGAGACATGTTTTATATTTTTGCTCCTGTTCTGGTTTTGTATATTTTCCATAGGGAAAAAAGTAGAGCTGATTAACCTGTGTATTTGATTATAATTTTTAGGAAGAATGTCTCCAACACATATCAAAAGAAATCAATCAGACACAAGCGAGGAATCAATTGCTGATGAAGATATAATCAGCAAATTGCCAAGGAATGTAATAGATTGCATTCTAGGGAAACTGACTATACGTGAATCTATACGAACGAGTGTTCTGTCAAAGAAGTGGAGATTTTACTACTTAAGCATCCCGCAGTTAATGTTTGCCTTTAGAACTAACATATAAGTAAAAAGGGGCAGCCCGATGCACAAAGCATCCCTGATTCACGCAGGGTATAGGGAAGGGGTGTGACTTAGACAGCATACCCTAATACAAACATTAGTGGTTGCTTTCTCGACTCGAAAGTGACCTATAGATCATACGGAGACATTTAGTTTACCGTTTCAGAACTAACTTCTAAATGCTCCAATAATTCTTGAATCTGATTCTAAAAGATATGTTTTCACACATTATTCTTTCAGCTCCTAGCTGCACCTCTAGTTTCGACTATGATATCGAGATCACCATATTCTCTGAAGATTCTTGAACTCAAAAGTTTAAACTTTATGGACTTTGTTCAAGTATATGCTGTTGTCTGCTTGCTGAGAAGTGCTCCAAATTTGCAAGAACTTTATATTGAGGTAAGTTGTAACATTCTATCTAATTTATGATAATTCTGTTTTGGAAACTAATAAGCATTTATTAGACAAGAGGTGTTGCTCTCTCCACTTCCAACCAAGAGGTTGTGAGTTTGAGTCACCCCAAGAGCACGGTGGGGAGTTCTTGGAGGGAAGGATGCCGAGGGTCTATCGGAAACAGTCTCTCTACCCCAAGGTAGGGGTAAGGTCTGCGTACATACTACCCTCCCCAGACCCCACTAGTGGGATTATACTTGATTGTTGTTGTAGTTATTGTTGTTGCAAGTTTCTGCTCTATCCCTGTGTAGGCTTCTACAGTAAAGCTGAACCACGAACAAGTCTCTGGTTATCTAAAACTCTTGGATTGCACGTTCTTCTTCTTAGGAATCTTCGTCTGGCCAAATTAACGAAAATCTCATGTTTCGATCCTGAGCTTCAGTTTATCGCGTTCCTTCACCGTATCTCGCCATCACTTGTGATAATGACATCCAGAAGTTGAAGCAGGAGAAGCATTGAATATAGGTAGGAAGCTAAGCTCCTTCAGTAAAACCTAGTAATCAGCATCATAGTTTTAGTTTCAGGAAATTGACAATTGTAACAGGATTATAACTGCATGACTTGTGTTGGTTTTTGTTATCGTTCCAAATCCGAATTTTAGCATGACAGAGTATTTTTTTTAAAAAAAAATCTGATTCACATGCAGTATTGTCAAAGGCTCATGTAAGGCGCGCTTAAACTCTAAAGCTCAAAAAAGCTCAAGGAGGGCGCTTCGCCTCGCTTAAGTTGTGCTTCAGTGTAGGTAGGACACTAAGGCGCACGCCTTATAGGCCATGCCTTCTATGTCAAATCGAGCGGTACTAAATAATAAAATATAATCAGCAAGGAGATAAAATAATTATTGAATATAACATTATGAATTACGAATATATTTTTATTTTTCCTCATTGCGCATTTTTTTTCAAATGAAGACCACACTTTAAGTGCACTTTGCTCTTAAAGCTCCAATAGACCTATAGAGCGCTATTTAAAGCTTTTCGCCTTTAACAACATTGTTCACATGATCATTGCCCTTCTCAAGCTCTAATTTGCTGCAAAATCAACTGGCTTCCCCCTCCTTTTAGAGTATAACACCAAAGCTGTATCTAGTATCCAATGAATGTGTCCTAGGAATTATGCCACTTTCATTCAATTAGTCTATTTGAAAGCACCTTAGAAACAATCCTGCAGAAGTTCTCCACTTTAACTAATAGGTCATAGTCTATATTGCGTGGATTCTCCAAAATGTTGTAGCACTTGTGTCGGATCCTCAAAAATACTCCACTTTTGGAGGAGCCGTCACGCGACGTCATTTTCGGAGAGTTCGAGCAACATAGGCAGTAATTACAATGAAATAAGGCTCTATTCCCTCTTGTATTTTTGATTACTTATACCTTTGTAGCAGAGATGTGGTCGAGGGAAGAACAAGGGACTATAATATAATGGTCACTCTTGAAACTTCTATTAGTTCATTTATACTTTACCTACTATTTTGTTCTGCTTTTTGTTTGAGTTTTTTTACCTACTTATTGTTGGTGAAGCCTTTTTCAACTGTCAGAGAGACTTATTTTGCAGCAAGTGCCTTACTCTCTTATACTAACACTTGCCATACGTAAAATCCCAGCATGACATAAATGGGTATTCAGAGGCGGAGCCAGAATTTAAAGTTTATGGGTTCTGAACTGACCACCAAACCCATAAGTCGTCTTAGTTACTGGGTAAAATTGTTGTCATGTGACCAGGAGGTCACGGGTTCGAGCCGTGGAAACAGCCTCTTGCAGAAATGCAGGGTAAGGCTGCGTACGATAGACCCTTTTGGTCCTGTCCTTCCTCGAACCTCGCGCATAGCGGGAGCTTAGTCGGGCTGCCCTTTTAACTATGCCTGGAAATAGATAAATTATGCGAGCAGCTTAGTCGGGCTGCCCTTTTAACTATGCCTGGAAATAGATAAATTATACGAGCAAAGTTTTGCGCGAGCAAAGTTTGTGTGCTTCTGATGTATTTTTATAGAAAAGCTTTCAGAGAATAACAGAGATCATATAATCTTGAGTAAGTTTTTCTTTCTTCCTCTTAAACCCCATCGTTGTAACTTACTTCATTACTTGCTGCATAGCTGACATTTCCAAGCAAAATATATGACTGTATTTAACTTATATACACATATATGTCGAGAATTTTAGCCGAGGTTAATGAGGTCCGGTGACCCCTCTACTCCAAACATAGGTCTGCCTCTAAATATGCGTAACCCCAGTAGTTTTAGTCTAAGCACTGTATTTATCTTAAGAAATTCATTGAATGAAGAAGCTCGTTTCCGCACACATAATGGAACCATTGAAAGGAGAAAAAGCACAAGAAATTGGGACTACCTGAGCTAAAGATGAATAAATGATTTTAACCATACAACAGACAAATGCTGTAAAGAATGCCTATAACAAGTTAAACATTTTTATGACCGAAAAATCCGTCTGGGGCCACTCTTATAGGACCAACTGTAGCCTTTGAAACTCGCAGATAATGGGTCTATCACTCTATCCTTCTCCACTTAAATACCAGGCTTAATTTAAATGGCAATTGTCATAAGGTTCAAACATGTGACCTAAGTCGCAAATCCCTCAACCTTTGCCACTTGAAATAGTCCCTCAACACTACAAGTTACGGTGGACATTTTGCTTTGACTATTAACTTCAGTCCTAATAGAGGGAGTAGTTATTAAGCTTAGAGATGGGAATAATTAAAGAGTACTACTAATACTTGACAAGTCACTATATCCTTAGATTTTTTTTATTATTATAATCATGATGTCCGGTCGAGGCCAGCTTGCGTGCAACTCAATTATTGTGACCCGCTACATTCTTAGATTCTTTATTGATTGTAGGTGTTTCCGTCTTGTTGAAGCATCCAATTTTTAAAGATTTTAACTCCTTCAATGTCATATATGTTCACACGAGAATGGCAGCAAGTTGGAGCCTAAAGCATTATATTTCCCAAATATTCGACATGAAACATATTCAGCAAAATATTTAAAGAGCAAAATCAGTTACAGAAATTACAAGTATTAAAAACAAAAACTATAAAAGAAAACTTAAGGTAATATCCCCTATGTCCCAAATTAGTTTTCATGTTTCTGTTTCTTGGGAGTCAAAATATGTGAATTTTGAATATGGGTGTCAAATGGGCAGGTTGGGCTGATCTTGGGCGAATCAAAATGAGTTGTGTCAATATTAAGTATAATCTACGTGGTCTACCCATTAAAAATACTAGTTAACTCCATATACTTTTAAAATATTTATTTTACATTCTATACCTACTTTATAAAACTTTATTTACTTCTTAAGCATTTAATATCATTATATGCCATTAGACATATCCCACCTTTTAAGGGATTAGATTATCTGCTTAGGTTCTTTTAGGGTATCTTCAATCACACTTAATTGGGATAATATTATATCTTTCTCAAAATTGTAGTAAGCATCGTGTACCTATTTATTCCTTCTTACTGGTTCGATCACACAATCACTTCTTTCAAGTTTTTCCTCTCAAGAAAATAGAAAGCAAAAAGTTAAGGAAAGGACGAAGAGAAAACTGGCTTTTCGATAGCACTGAAAAAATACTTGGAAAGGGCGATAAAATTTCTTCTCCCATTGAAATTCAATCGGGAGAAGTGAAATTATTGGATGAAACTCCACTTGCAATCTATGAATCAGCTTCCAAAAGGGATGATAATGCTAGATTTGCGAAATTACGTTCTCAAAATTCTAAAGTTCGAACATTCAGAAAGGATGATGGCATAAAAGTTAGTAGAAAAAAATATGATAGGGTAAAAACTAGGGTCTGGGTCTAAAAAGACGAAATGTTGGTGACAACATTGGTAGAAAGAAGCTTTCAGTATTGTTAGAAATCAAGCATACCACAATATTTTAAATTGGAGTTTAATATTCAAATCACATCCTACAATATTCTAATAAAGAATACGATAGTCAAATCAAGCATACCACAATATTTTAAATTGGTACACAATATTCGAATCAAACATATCGCAATATTCTAAAGTTGAAATATAGTACAATATTCTAAATTTGAAATATAGTATTCAAATCGAAAAAATAAAATATTAGAATAAAATATTTAAACCAACATACTTTAATAGTATATCGCATTAATAGTTTATTCTATTTTATGATTACATGTTGATATATTGTTAGAAATTATTTGGAATACTACTGCTCTTTAATAGTATATTCTAATAATGTTGATGTAATATTAGATTTTAATTGGATACTTCAATAGAATATTCTAGTATTACATTTNAGTTGTAAATCAAAAGCTAAGTTGAATATGTGAGTGAAATAATAATATAATATAAATTGAATATCATTGTGTAGTTATTGAATATTAGTAGTGAATACTCTAAGTTTTAAATTAAAGTAAATGTTATCAATATAAAAAACGAATATGCCTCTTTATTTTAAGAATATTATGGTAAATATATATTGAATATATAAACTAAATAATATATATGGTTTAAGTTGAATACTGCTATTTATTATGGAATGCATATTTAATTTCTTTACTTTAGATCGGAAG
>NC_031994.1:655561-672734 GCF_001879085.1 Nicotiana attenuata
CATATTTAATTTCTTACTTTGAAGAGTTTGTATTGCAAAAGGTAACGTATTTTTTAGGAATATGATGAATTTGAGTAATTGGCTTTGATAGAAGAGAGGTAAATAGCAATACTCAATTCATTACTTCTAGTTATGGCTATATTTAAGGGATATTATCCTATATAATTGTGGTTGTTGGATAAAGAAGATATATGAAGTAATTATTTTAAGGATTTTTAACTTTAAGATATATGGTGTAAAGAGGCTATGTAGATAGGTATATGGCGTAACTTCCCCAAAAATTAAAGTTATTTTAGCAAAATTACTTATGTATCAATTTGCGCTGAAAATCAGCCCAACTTTAGATGCACTGAAATGAGTTGGGTCAAGATAAGTTGAGTTCAACAAATGGGCGGGTCAACAACCAGCCCAATCTTGGGCGGCTCAAATGGGTTTGGGCTCAAATTGTCACCCCTTAATTTAGACCAATTTATCAAAATCTATTTTTCCATTGTATTAGTATGAGAAAATTATAATTTATAGTACTTTTTAAAATGTTTTTGAATATTTAAATTTTAATTTAAAATATTAAATTAATCTAATCCAATTCACTTCAAAGATTAATTAATTGATCGTTGCGAAGCAAAACATAATAACTATTTGGAACAAAGAGAATAGTAATCAGAGTTAACACCTTTTCTAACTTCATTCTATTTTCTAGCTTTATATATTAGGGCAAACGTCGATACGAAACTTCAATACGAAATATTGCTTCAAAAGTACATTGATGTCAAATATAATTGTAATTTCAATTAATTTTTATAAATTTATTATCTTTTTCTATTATCGTTTGATCTTTTAAATTAATTAAATAATTTCGTTATTTCTTTGTATAGTGATATTAAAATATAGTAGTAATAATAATTTTATTAATTCCTTATATCATACATGTATAATATACGTACATTAAAAAATAAAAAAGTTGTATATTTTCATATCTATAGAGGAATGTATATAAGAATCTTTAGTGAAAGTTAAGAACTCGTTGGAACTAATTGATTCCATTTTATAACTTTACTACTGACGAATTCGCCCTCTTCAACTACAAAGGCTGCGACACGACCTGAGCAAAATCACTTTTAGCCTACGGCAAAAAATATTTATATTCGATATCCACTAAGGTGTTTAAAATTTACATACTACAAATATATATATTTTTTTACTATAATTTTGAGAGCAGCTATAGAGTAAAATTTTCCCATGTCTCACAACTTTTGCTTTGCGTTGGTCGAACTATCAAATGTGTTAAAAGCCCATTAAGTTTTACTTTGGGCTCAGCCCATAATAATCCGTTATTCTAAATCGCAAGAAATTTAAAAATAGCCAGATTTACCACTGGTCGTTGAAAAATAGCCAAGTTTCAAAAGTTATCGAAATTTAGCCACTTTAAATCTGAGCGAAAACACTGTTCAAAATCCGGAAAAATACGCCCGCAAATTTTACGGGAGTTCAAGCATAATTATGCTGGAACTCCCACAAATTTTACGGGAGTTCCAGCAAGTATAATTGTCCAGTATAATATACTGGAGTTTGGAGCACTGGTGCTCCAGTCTCCCGCAAATTTTACAGGAGTTAGCAAAGTATACCGTTCCAGCATAATATGCTGGAGTTCGTACACAAATGCACCAGAACTCCCGTATATTATACTGGACCGGTCCTGTTGCAGCAAAATAATGGCTATTTTTCATTAACTTGATAAACGCTGGCTATTTTTCATTGACCAGTGTAAAAACTGGCTATACGATGATATTTTAACTTCTAAATCTCAACATCTCAGCCCAAATCAAGTAGACCGAAATCTCCTCCAGCTTGTTGCTCGAGTGGCGGCGAGGCGGCGGATGACGGCGGGCGGCGGTGAGTCCATTTCTTGCTGTTAGAAATATACTGTGATTGTCTTCTCTCCATTTCTATCTTTTTTTATCTATTTTATTTAGAAAGGTCATAACTTGTTTTATGAAATGCTGAAGCTGTGAGTATTAGCCAAAAAGTTGGAGCTACTGGAAATGAAGTGTAAGTTAGAATTGTGCCTAAAAATTCTAAGTTTTGCTTTTAGTTTTTATTTGCTAATAATTATCATGTGAATTACCTAGGAAGTGATTAGGAGAATTAACATCAATCAATTGAGTTTGTCTTTAATGTCAAATTAGTTGAGATCGACTATTTGAATCAGGATTTTATACAAAGGGGATTCAAAAATGTCACACCTGGGATATTAACCTTTGATCAAAAGCAATTTTTGAACCACTTTGCTACTTCACTAGGATTTTCCCGCATGTCAAGGGATTCAACAACTTATATTAACAAAAAGAACTATATTTTACCCTATTTTCATAATATTATTTTTCGGCGAATGCAATTGAATCCCCTTTCTCCAAACTAGCTCTGTTAGTGGTGCCTAGGAGAACACGTCCCTACTGATTAGGAAACTTAAATTAAGGGGGACAATTAGAAGGAACAAAAATTAAAGATTTAGTGAATTGTTAGGTTTCTTAAGATCTCTTAGTTTCAAGGTTATCTTCGGGAAAGACCATCAAACAGCAAGGTGAATTTAGCTTGGTATGGGTAGTATGATCGCTCCATTTTTTCCGTCTTTCTTTTCTCTGGAAATCTTTCATCCAATGCTTCTAAGAATGAATTCTTTTGGAATTTAATCCGCTTATAAGAATTGTGTTCCGTTCAACTTATAGCTTTTCTTGAGAAGCCATGTTAGTGTGTACGTTTGTTAAGCTACAAATTGGTTACTGTTGTTTTACATTGTGCGGGATCTGCAGGACTGCTCCACCTCTTTGCTTGTAATCTGATGAGAAAAATATGATTAGAGGCCTTTATTCTTTACCTTGATTATAGTGATGCGTAGTGCTTAGCGTCTTAGCGACAGCTAAGAAAGGATAGCAATTCTTGATAGTCATTCTGATTAAAGTGGAAAACTAGAAAATTAGAACAATGTGGATTGCCTTTGCTAATGAAATAACTTTTTATATGATTTTGGTTGTTTGGAGGGATGGGGAGCTATGAGGAGGATGTGGAGCAAATCTTTTTCGGTTTCTCTAGATGTGCTTCTATGACAAGAAATTCCATATGAGGGAAATTAATTTATCAAGTGCAAATTCAGTGACTTAGTAGCATCCAAGAGTGTTGCAAATGCCAAAAAATGAGAAATCCTCTTCCATCTTCATTTTCTCTTTGTTTCGTCAGACTGTGGTAAAGCACATTAGTTGATTTGATTCTGCTGCTTTCTTGTCTGATTTGATGTTCCAGATGATGTCCTTTCGATGAGAATTCTATTAATTAGTGGAGTTCATGCACTATACTAATTTATATTTGCTTGCGTAGCTAAATGCTCATAATTAACAAGTGAACTTTGATTTAGCATAATCTGCTTTCTGTTTTGAACTGACTGGTTACATGTCCAGAGTTGCTGAAACTTATGAAGTTCCTACTTTTGCTTTTAATTTTCAGAATTACAGAATTTGTTTCGCAATTTCTTCTGAGCTCCTGTAAGATTCGAAAGAGCTTCAGCAACCTTTTGTTTCTTTTTATTCTCTGTGGATGCTCAACCAAGGAAGTTTTATATCCAGTGTCCTTCATTCACTTGACAATGTCTTTGCGTAGACCTCCCCTTCCTCGACTTCTGCTGAACAATGTGTCTTGCATGAGAAATGCTCAACAAATACTGCGCAATGTAAATGTTTCCCTCCATGATGGTGGTGCACTTGTACTAACAGGCACTAATGGCTCTGGTAAATCGACATTCTTGCGCATGTTAGCTGGTTTCTCGAAACCATCAGCTGGTGAGATACTCTGGAATGGTCATGATATCACTGATTCAGGTGTTTTTCAACAGTACAAACTTCAGCTCAACTGGCTCTCTCTTAAGGACGCTATCAAAGAGAAGTTCACAGTCCTTGATAATGTTCAATGGTTCGAAGTTCTTGAAGGCAAGCAAGGAAGATCTCTGCCAGCTTTGCAGCTTATGGGGCTTGGAAGATTAGTAAACGATAAAGCACGAATGCTTTCTATGGGTCAAAGGAAAAGGGTACAACTGGCCAGATTGTTGGCAATTGATCGGCCTATTTGGTTGCTTGATGAACCTTCAGTAGCATTGGATGACGAAGGTGTGAAATTGCTCGAGTACATTATTGCAGAGCACAGAAAAAAGGGTGGTATTGTCATTGTCGCCACCCATCTGCCTATTCAGATTGAGGATGCAATGTTTTTAAGGTTGCCACCAAGGTTCCCAAGAAGGATGACTTTGGTAGACATGCTTGATCGAGGTGGCCTGGACTGATCTTTCAGAAAATATAATCCAAGTTAAAGAGACTGTGTGATGAATTTAAAAGGGAGCATGCAATTAGAGAGAACTACAGAAGTGTGTGTTGTGCCAAATTTTCTTGTGGTGGCATCAGAGTTTGCACTTCATTTCATTCTTAATAAAAGTGCAACACGGGATAAAACTCTGCACTATTATTTTTTATAGGATTTATATACGTAAAATGTTTAGGATTAGGTTCAGTAATTTTTCTTTGTTAGTTTCTCCGGTAGAAAGTATAGAGAATTTCTAGTACTTTTTATTTCTATTGTTGATTTGTATGACCCCACTTGTGGGATTTTACTGAGTTGTTGTCGTTGTTTGTTGATTTGTATAATATTGGTATGAGATGAGCTTAAATGAAGCGACATGGTAAATGAGAATTCATAAAGCAAGCCTCAACTTACTTGAAATTGAGGCGTAGTAATAATAGTTGTTGACTTGTTGCTTGTTAGTTCCTCTCATTTTAGGCTACAATTTGCCACAAGAAATGTGTGGAGTGCACCTTGCATCAGATATAGTGCTCTCTTATTGTCATGTCATGTAGCTTGGTTTCTTGTATGCTAGTTTGGAGCAGAGAATTAGAGATATGTTTGGGAGTTCATCTTTATCATGTCAGCAGATTCAGTACTGATCTGGCTTTTGTAACAAATTTGGACATTACAGGAGGTATCTAAGATAAGGTTGCAGTCTAAAGTTGTCCAGAGATTAACACCAGATGTCTTGGATTTTATCTTTGTTTCGTCAGCAAACTGAGCACTGAGCGGGCTTCGGTAACAGCTTTTGGACACACTGTTATTTGGTTGCTGTAGTAAGAATTCTTTTTCCTCAAAATTTGCACTTTTGGCTCGATAATTCCAGTGGTATCAGGTGTGTTATTTTTTAGAGAATACCATAGACATACAAAACGAATTATTAGAATGCGACATGACAAAAAGAATAGATTGACGTTATTATACATGCAATAAATCGCGTATACCGAAAGCGATTTATAAGTTTCATTTGTTGAAATGGAAGCCAACTATGCCTAATCTCCTCACAAATTCTTGATGCAATTATAAAACCAGAACGTGGTAGCTACTAACTTAGTGTAGATTAAATTCTTGATGCAATTATAAAACAAGATTGTGGTAGCAACCAACCTAGTACAAATCTAAACAAGTAAGATACTGATCTTCAAGCTTTGTAATAAACTCTATAAAATAAGAGCATTTGACTTTCACAACTAGTGACCACCATAGTGTGTGGGATGATTGAGATTTCTTCAGTCTTGATCAGATATCTCGAGTTTAAGTTTTGGAAATGAAGAATTTCTTAGTAAGGGTTGGAAGCATTTGGCGTTTATCTCCCTAGCGGTTTTACCCGACGAGAATTCAGATGAATCAGGACAATGAGAGCATTTGACTTTCACAACTAGTGACCACCATAGTGTGTGGGATGATTGAGATTTCTTCGGTCTTGATAAGATATCTCGAGTTTAAGTTTTAGAAATGAAGAATTTCTTAGTAGGGAGTTGGAAGCACTTGGCATTTACCTCCTTAGTGGCTTACCCGACAAGAATTCAGATTAATCAGGACAATGATCAGTTTCGAACGTCAAATGATTAAAAAAAAAAAAAAAAGATAAGTGTTAG
The DNA here is from genome assembly GCF_001879085.1 of Nicotiana attenuata. NCBI lineage: Eukaryota > Viridiplantae > Streptophyta > Magnoliopsida > Solanales > Solanaceae > Nicotiana > Nicotiana attenuata. The sequence continues at coordinate 661,543 of NC_031994.1, forward strand.
TGGTGTGCAGGGGGTCTCGAGTTTAAGTTTTCTTGGTAAGAGCTAGGAGCACTTGGCGCTTTACCTCCTTAGCGAGCTTACCCAACGAGAATTCAAATTGACAAGGACAGTAGATTCCGAATGTCAAATGATTTAAAAAAAAGAAAGAAAAAAAAGAGAGAGATAAGTGCATTAGGTTAGAAAATTGCACACACAACTCAAAATTGAAAGTTTTCTTACCAAAAGTTCCTTTCCAACTATTTACCAAAACCCATTGTGCCCAAACAAATGATTGTGGAAAAAAGAATTATCTTTTATGACATTTCTCTAACTTTTAAATTGACTTTTTCTCTTTTGAACATTGTGAAAGCAACATGAACAAATACGACTCTAGAACTAAATATGTCATTTCATTTGATTTTTTGTAACGTGGTTTTATTGTTCTCATCTAACCTTAAGTTCATATATCATGTTGTGAATCATGTCGTGTTTCTTGAATAATTACAGGACGCATGTGCTTGGGGGTCCCTAATATTGTACAATTATTTTCTTTGGAAGCATATGATTTACTGCATATTGTCGAGGAGATTGGTAATTATATAGGATTTAAGTTATATACATTAATCGTATGTAAAAAATTTTAATGTTGTTAATATATTTTATTAGTTAGTTTGTATTCTGTCCGTTTATATAAGTTTGAATAGATAAAAAGCTAAAGAATGAAATGAAGATTTTTTCAACTTTTAGGGTGTGTTTTGTATGGGTCAAAATTAGACCAAAGAAATTCGGCACGCGAAGACATAAAGCCAAGGTCGGTTCGGCCAAGGTCGGACCGTCATCAATAAAGCCAAGGTCGGACCGTCATCAATAAAGCCGAGGTCGGACAAGCCAGGGTCGGACAGATCAAGGACGGACCGTCATCAATAAGGCCGAAGTCGGACAGGACGAGGACAGACAGTCATGAAACTGCTAGTTTGCTTTGGAATACTCAAAAGGAATAATAAACCGAATATTCTCTCTAAATTGTACCTTCTGCTAGGATTTTCTATGGATACCCCTCTTATAAATAGGAGGAAGGACTTCCCATTTAAGGGGGGCTCTCTCTCTGTCTCCCTCTCCCTCTTTCTAGAAAATATGTAAACACATCTCTCAAAAGAGAGAAGATGATCTGTGATCCAAAACCTTCATCAGATCCAAAAAGGGTCCAATGGTTCTTGTATTATCATTCATCTTTATCAAATGAAAGAAGATCCGACTCACTCAAGATCGGGTGAATCTTTTCCTTTATCTACATTTTATTGCCATTTAATGTTATTCGTTGCATCTTTCTTTATGTTATTAAATCTGGCTATAATCACGCCCAATTTTTATACTCGGCTATGTTTTTCTACTCATATTATTCGTCTCGGATCTAGAGTTAATTATCTTTAACTAGGATTTACCCCTTCATCTATTTGATTGATTTGCTTAAAAAGAGTTTAAATTCTTTTGAGTCAAACAATTTGGCGCCGTCTGTGGGGATTTTCTAGTTAAAATTTTAGTTTCCTCTAGATTTAGAATTCAATTCTAGTTCCATGTTCTGTTCATAAATATGATTTACCACGTATCTTGNCGAACTGGGACTCAGGCTATGTGCCTTCGCCATCAAAGATTAACAGTTCGACCTTGCTCGAACTGGGACTCAGGCTAAGTGTCTTCGCCATCAAAGTTTGACAGTTCGACCTCGTTCGAACTGGGACTCAGGCTATGTGCCTTCGCCATTAAAGATTAACAGTTCGACCTCGCTCGAACTAGGACTCAGGCTATATGCCTTCGCCATCAAAGATTAACAGTTCGACCTCGCTCGAACTGGGATTAAGGCTAAGTGCCTTTGCCATCAAAGATTAACAGTTCGAACTCGCTCGAACTGGGACTCAGGCTAAGTGCCTTCGCCAAAAAAGAAGAGTTCGACCTCGATCGAACGACGACGGGTTAACATTTCGATAAGTCGAAATAACACCCTTTAAGGCCAAGGGCCTTCGCCAAAGAAGAAGAGTTCGACCTTGATCGAACGACGACGGGTTAACATTTCGATAAGTCGAAATAACACCCTTTAAGGCTAAGGGCCATCGCCAAATAGAAGAATTCGGCCTCATCCGAACCGACATTCGACCTCGTCCGAATCAACGTTCGGCCTCGTCCTAAACAACATTCGGCCACGTCCGAATCAACATTCGGCCTCGTCCGAATCAACCTTCGACCTCGACCAACATTCGGCCTCGTCCGAAACAACCTTCGGCCTCGTCCGAATCGACTTTATGGACAAGGGCCTTCGCCAAAGAAGAAGAGTTCGACCTCGATCGAACAATGACGGGTCAATATTCCGACAAAATCAAAATAATACCCTCTAAGGCCATGGGCCTTCGCCGAAGAGAATTCGAAATGTCCCTAAGGCCAAGTGCCGTCAGAAAATATAAAGCGAAGGAAAGACCGGGACTCGCCATGCGGGAATCTACCTCGCACCAAAGTCGCGAAAAGCGAAAACATGGAAAAGTACAAGGCAAATAACAACGAAAAGTTCTTATTTATACAAAGTCACTGCGCAAATAGTCACAGATTACATACGACCCGGATCAATGGTCAAAAAAGACAGCTATCTTTTCACTCGGCGTCACCATCGCCACTCTCTTCACCACCATCTTCAAGATATTCTCCCTCGGCATCGGCATCAGCATCCTCAACTGCGACCCATACTAGTCGACCTCCCCATCCGAATTTCTCGAACTTCAATTAATGAAGTCCGCTCACTGAGCTCGACCAAGAGACGACCTCGATAAGCGGAGGGACTAACTGTATGGGTCAAAATTAGACCAAAGAAATTCGGCACGCGAAGACATAAAGCCAAGGTCGTTCGGCCAAGGTCGGACCGTTATCAATAAAGCCAAGGTCGGACTGTCATCAATAAAGCCGAGGTCGGACAAGCCAAGGTCGGACAGGCCGAGGACGGACAGTCATGAAACTGCTAGTTTGCTTTGGAATACTCAAAAGGAATATTCTACCGAATATTCTCTCTAAATTGTACCTTCTGCTAGGATTTTCTATGGATACCCCTCTTATAAATAGGAGGGAGGACTTCCCATTTAAGGGGGGGCTCTCTCTCTGTCTCCCTCTCCCTCTTTCTAGAAAATATGTAAACATATCTCTCAAAAGAGAGAAGATGATCTGTGATCCAAAACCTTCATCAGATCCAAAAAGGGTCTAATGGTTCTTGTATTTTGTCTATCATTCATCTTTATCAAATGAAAGAAGATCCGACTCACTCAAGATCGGGTGAATCTTTTCCTTTATCTACATTTTATTGCCATTTAATGTTATTCGATGCATCTTTATTTATGTTATTAAATCCGGCTATAATCACGCCCAATATTTATACTCGGCTATGTTTTTCTACTCATATTATTCGTCTCGGATCTAGAGTTAATTATCTTTAACTAGGATTTACCCCTTCATCTATTTGATTGATTTGCTTAAAAAGAGTTTAACTTCTTTTGAGTCAAACATGTTTGGTATGAAGGAAAATGTTTTCCAATTTTTCCATGTTTGGTTGGCTTAATTTCCTTATCAATTCATTTTCCTCCAATTGGAGGAAAATATTTTCCCTATCAAGAGAAGGGAAAACATTTTCCAAAGCTCATTCTCAACCTTCCCAACCCTCACCAACCCACCCCACCCCCTCTACAAAAAAGGGGTTTTTTTTTTTCAAATTTCAGTTTTTCCGTTACCACCCACCCTACTACCCCTCCCGCAAAAAAAATATTTTTTTTACCTTAATTTTTTTTTTTTTGCAATTTCAAATTTCTGTTTTTTCATTTTTCTGCACCACCCACCCCCAACCCCCCACATGCCCCCCCCTCCCCCCCGCAAAAAAAAAAATTTACTATTTTTTTGTAATTTAAATTTCTATTTTTTTCGTTTTACTGTAAAGTTTCCAGGTTCGAAATTTCATGGTTTNTACCACGTATCTTGATTCATACTAGTTACATGGTGAATCTTCATTCATACTAGTTACGTTCTGGTCACAATATATTAAGGCAAGTAAAAACAAACATGAAGTAACAGAGCTTCTGCAATCGCTGAATCACCCCAAGTATGAGGAAATTCAATGACTTTAGTTGTACGTATGTCAACCCCAGCAGATTCACCCAAACTTACTCTAACCATCTTCTCAATGTTCTGCTTATTAACGAAATTGTACGTATGACTTTAGTTGTACGTATGACAATTGCAAGATCAGTGATCTGTGGTTCACTTTATTTAACTTCAAATATGGTAGTTCAATTCTGTTCGTTACCTTTTTCTTCTGGAAACGTGTATCGAAAATAGAGTGGTTGTGAAGAGAAGAATAGATATTTCTAGCATCGAAGAACATATGGGTCGTCGGAAAAGATCAAAACTTTCACCTGAGCTCACTGCTCAAAACTTTCACCGTAGACATAAAACATTATTAAAGCGGACAGCCCCGCCAAATTGGTAGCGGCCACTAAAAACATAACCGGAGAAAGGAACGTGATCAAACTGAGGTAACAAATGCTTTTATTTTGTTTTAACTAACTATTGCTCTAAATGGAATAGAAGCGGGAGCATTCTCCCAGATACATGAACAGGAAATGCATCATATTCCCCAGCGCAAGAAAAATTAAGCAAACTGGGACTCCCCCAGGAAATGCATCATATTCTCCAATGCAAGCAAAATTAAGCAAACTGGGACTCCCCCACGAAATACGTCATATTCTCCAATGCGAGCAAAATTAAGCAAATTGGGACTCCCCCAGGGAACCCTTTAATGCTAAGTGCCTTCGCCATCAAAGATTAACAGTTCGACTTCGCTCAAACTGGGACTCAGGCTAAGTGCCTTCGCCATCAAAGTTTGACAGTTCGACCTCGCTCGAACTGGGACTCAGGCTATGTGCCTTCGCCATCAAAGATTAACAGTTCGACCTCGCTCGAACTGGGACTCAGGCTAAGTGCCTTCGCCATCAAAGATTAACAGTTCGACCTCGTTCGAACTAGGACTCAGGCTATGTGCCTTCTCTATTAAAGGTTAACAGTTCGACCTCGCTCGAACTGGGACTCAGGCTAAGTACCTTCGCCATCAAAGATTAACAGTTCGACCTCGCTCGAACTGGGACTCAGGCTAAGTGCCTTCGCCATCAAACTTTGACAGTTCGACCTCGCTCGAACTGGGACTGAGGCTAAGTACCTTCGCCATCAACAGAGCAGTTCGACCTCGCTCGAACTGGGACTCAGGCTAAAAGCCTTCGCCATCAAATTTTGACAGTTCGACCTCGCTCGAACTGGGACTCAGGCTAAGTGCCTTCGCCATCAAAGATTAACAGTTCGACCTCGCTCGAACTGGGACTCAGGCTAAGTGCCTTCGCCATCAAAGATTAACAGTTCGACCTCGCTCGAACTGGGACTCAGGCTAAGTGCCTTCGCCATCAAAGTTTGACAGTTCGACCTCGCTCGAACTGGGACTCAGGCTAAGTGCCTTTGCCATCAAAGATTAACAGTTCGACCTCGCTCGAACTGGGACTCAGGCTAAGTGCCTTCGCCATCAAAGTTTGACAGTTCGACCTCGCTCGAACTGGGACTCAGGCTAAGTGCCTTCGCCATCAAAGTTAGACAGTTCGACCTCGCTCGAACTGGGACTCAGGCTAAGTGCCTTCGCCATCAAATATTACAGTTCGACCTCGCTCGAACTGGGACTCAGGCTAAGTGCCTTTGCCATCAAAGATTAACAGTTCGACCTCGCTCGAACTGGGACTCAGGCTAAGTACCTTCGCCATCAACAGAGCAGTTCGACCTCGCTCGAACTGGGACTCAGGCTAAAAGCCTTCGCCATCGATAGTACACTTCGACCTCGCTCGAACTGGGACTCAGGCTAAACGCCTTCGCCATCGACAGTACAATTCGACCTCGCTCGAACTGGGACTCAGGCTAAGTGCCTTCGCCATAACCAGTGCAATTCGACCTTGCTCGAAATGGGACTCAGGCTAAACGCCTTCGCCATAAAAACAGTACAGTTCGACCTCACTCGAACTGGGACTCTGGCTAAGTGCCTTCGCCATCAAAGATTAATAGTTCGACCTCGCTCGAACTGGGACTCAGGCTAAGTGCCTTCGCCATCAAAGATTAAATTTTAGACTTCGCTCGAACTGGGACTCAGGCTAAGTGCCTTCGCCATCACAGTTTGGCAGTTCGACCTCGCTCGAACTGGGACTCAAGCTAAGTGCCTTCGCCATCAAAGATTAACAGTTCGACGTCGCTCAAACTGGGACTCAGGCTAAGTGCCTTCGCCATCAAAGATTAACAGTTCGACCTCGCTCGAACTGGGACTCAGGCTAAATGCCTTCGCCATCAAAGATTAACAGTTCAACCTCGCTCAAACTGGGACTCAGGCTAACTGCCTTTGCCATCAAAGACTAGCAGTTCGACCTCGCTCGAAATGGGACTCAGGCTAAGTGCCTTCGCTACCGAGGTCTGACAAGTTCGACCTCGTTCGAACAGAGTTTAAGGCTAAGTGCCTTCACCATCAAAGTTTGATGGTTCGACCTCGCTCGAATTCGAACGGGTTAGCATTTCGATAAGTTGAAATAACACCCTTTAAGGCCACGAGCCTTCGCCAAGTAGAAGAATTTGGCTTCGTCCGAATCAACGTTCGGACTCGTCCCAATCAATCTTCTTCCTCGTCCGAATCAACATTCGGCCTCGTTCAAATCAACATTCGGCCTCGTCCGAAACGTCATTCGGCCTCGTCCGGAACGACATTCGGCCTCGTCTGAATCAATCTTCGGCTTTGTCCGAATCAACATTTGGCCTCGTCCGAATCAACATCTGTCCTCATCCGAAATAACATCCGGCCTCATCCGAAACAACCTTCGGCCTCGTCCGAATCAACATTTGGCCTCGTCCGAATCAACATTCGGCCGTCCGAAACAATATTCGGCCTCGTCCGAATCAACCTTCGGCCTTGTCCGAATCGACTTTATGGCCAAGGGCCTTCGCCAAAGAAGATGAGTTCGACCTCGATCGAACAACGACGGGTCAATATTCCGACAAAATCAAAATAATACCCTCTAAGGCCATGGGCCTTCGCCGAAGAGAATTCGAAATGTCCCTAAGGCCAAGCGCCGTCAGAAAATATAAAGAAGGAAAGACCAGGACTCGCCATGCGGGAATCTACCTCGCACCAAAGTCGCAAAGAGAAAAAACATGGAAAAGTACAAGGAAAATAACAACGAAAAGTTCTTGTTTATACAAAGTCACTGCGTAAATAGTCGTAGATTACATACGACCCAGATCAATGGTCAAAAAAAAGTCAGCTATCTTTTCACTCAGCGTCAGCATCGCCACTCTCTTCACCACCATCTTCAAGATATTCTCCCTCGGCATCGGCATCCTCAGCTGCAACCCATACTAGTCGACCTCCCCATTCGAATTTCTCGAACTACGATTAATGAAGTCCACTCATCGAGCTCGACCAAGAGGTGACCTCGATAAGCGGAGGGACTAGCTGTATGGGTCAAAATTAGATCAGAGAAATTCGTCATCAATGGTCGTGGTCGGACATGCCAAGGTCGGACCGTCATCAATGGACGTGGTCGGACATGCCAAGGTCAGACCGTCATCAATGGACGTGGTCGGACATGCCAAGGTCGGACCGTCATCAATGGTCGTGGTCGGACATGCCAGGGTCGGACCGTCGTCAAACATCTAGTTTTCTTTGGAAAACTCAAAAGGAATATTCTACCGAATATTCCCTGTAAATTGTACCTTTTTTAGGATTTTCTATGAATATCCCCCCTTATAAATAGGAGGAGAGGACTTCCCAAAAAGGGGGGGCTCTCTCTCGGTCTCCCTCTCCCTCTTTCTACAAAATATGTAAACACATCTCTCAAAAGAGAGAAGAAGATCTGTGATCCAAAACCTTCATCAGATCCAAAAAGGGTCCAATGGTTCTTGTATTTTGTCTATCATTCATCTTTATCAAATGAAAGAAGATCCGACTAACTCAAGATCGGGTGAATCTTTTCCTTTATCTACATTTTATTACCATTTAATGTTATTCAATGCATCTTTCTTTATGTTATTAAATATGGCTATAATCACGCCCAATATTTATACTCGGCTATGTTTTTCTACTCATATATTATTCGTCTCGGATCTAGAGTTAATTATCTTTAATTAGGATTTACCCCTTCATCCATTTGATTGATTTGCTTAAAAAGTGTTAAACAACTTTTGAGTCAAACAATTTGGCGCCGTCTGTGGGGATTTTCTAGTCAAAATTTTAGTTTCCTCTAGATCTAAGATTCAATTCGGACTATGGAGCGTCTTCTGGGAAGCCAAACGAATTTGATACACCTAATAAAATAATGATTGAAGTACCTCTGTTGAATCATGGTTTCAAGGTGGGTAAAGATATGGTCTCAATATTGCTCCAAGAAATCATAAACAGCTCAAGATATTTAGCTCAACTAGAAGGCCTTGGGTCTGTTGCATTAAAATAAAATAATTAGAGCTTTCCATTTGATCACTCGCCTCATCCCCATTATCATGAAACAAAGATGATTACTGACAAATCTTTAAATAATTTCCAAATCCAGAGCTATTGGAGTTTTATTGAATAAAAGATGTAGAATATTTGGGAATTACCCTGTCGTATGCATTGACATCTAATCTAGATTTAAGAAGTGGCCCAACATTACACTTGCCTGCTGCTAAAATACCACGGTTGAGAGGTGTGGTTCTGCACAGTGGTGTCCTTTCAGGCCTTCGTGTGCTTTGTCATGCCAACTTCACTTTTTGCTTTGACATTTACAAGGACAAGAAACTAACTCTCAAGTATGGAGCACGGCGAATCATCCTCCGATATGGCTCACAACCCGTCATCAACCAAGTCACAGGGACTTTCCAAATAAAAGAACAAAGGCCACGAAAATATCAGGCAGGAATCCATAAGCTACTACCCGAGTTTGACGAGTGTCAACTCGACCAGATGCCCCGAGCACAAAACATCGAAATAGACGGCCTTGCCAAATTGGTAGCGACCACCGGAAGCATAACCGTAGAAGGGAACGCGATCAAACTGAGGTAACAAATGCTTTTATATAGTTTTAACTAACTATTTCTCCAAATGGAATAAACGTAGGGCCAGTCACCCGAGAAACGCATCATATTCTCCAATGCAAGCAAAATTAAGCAAATTGGGACTCCCCCAGGGAACCATTTAAGGCTAAGGCCTTCGCCATCAAAGATCGACAGGTTCGACCTCGTTCGAACTGGGACCAAGGCTAAGGCCTTCGCCATCAAATATCAACAGGTTCGACCTCGCTCGAACTGGGACTCAGGCTAAGAGCCTTCGCCATCAAAGATTAACTGTTCGACCTCGCTCGAACTGGGACTCAGGCTAAGTGCCTTCGCCATCAAAGATTGATAGTTCGACCTCGCTCGAACTGGGACTCAGGCTAAGAGCCTTCGCCATCAAAGTTTGACAGTTTGACCTCTCGAACTAGGACTCAGGATAAGTGCCTTCGCCATCAAAGTTTGACAGTTCGACTTCGCTCGAACTGGGACTCAGGCTAAGTGCCTTCGCCATCAAAGTTTGACAGTTCGACCTCGTTCGATCTGGGACTCAGGCTAAGTGCCTTCGCCATCAAAGATTAACAGTTCGACCTTGCTCGAACTGGGACTCAGGCTAAGTGCCATCGCCATCAAAGATTAACAGTTCAACCTCGCTCGAATTGGGACTCAGGCTAAGTGCATTCGCCATCAAAGTTTGACAGTTCGACCTCGCTCGAACTTGGACTCAGGCTATGTGCCTTCGCCATCAAAGTTTGACAGTTCGACCTCGCTCGAACTGGGACTCAGGCTAAGTGCCTTCGCCATCAAAGATTAACAGCTCGACCTCGCTCGAACTGGGACTCAGGCTATGTGCCTTCGCCATCAAATTTTGACAGTTCGACCTCGCTCGAACTAGGACTCAGGCTAAGCGCCTTCGCCATCAAAGTTTGACAGTTTGACCTTGCTCGTACTGGGACTCAGGCTAAGTGCCTTCGCCATCAAAGTTTGACAGTTTGACCTCGCTCGAACTGGGACTCAGGCTAAGTGCCTTCGCCATCAAAGATTAACAGTTCGACCTCGCTCGAACTGGGACTCAGGCTAAGTGCCTTCGCCATCAAAGATTAACAGTTCGACCTCGCTCGAACTGGGACTCAGGCTAAGTGCCTTCGCCATCAAAGTTTGACAGTTCGACCTCGCTCGAACTGGGACTCACGCTATGTGCCTTCGCCATCAAAGATTAACATTTCGACCACTCGAACTGGGACTCAGGCTAAGTGCCTTTGCCATCAAAGTTTGACAGTTCGACCTCGCTCGAACTGGGACTCAGGCTAAGTGCCTTCGCCATCAAAGTTTGACAGTTTGACCTCGCTCGTACTGGGACTCAGGCTATGAGCCTTCGCCATCAAAGTTTGACAGTTCGACCTCGCTCGAACTGGGACTCAGGCTATGTGCCTTCGCCATCAAAGATTAACAGTTCGACCTCGGGATTAAGGCTAAGTGCCTTCCATCAAAGATTAACAGTTCGACCTCGCTCGAACTGGGACTCAGGCTAAGTGCCTTCGCCATCAAAGATTAACAGTTCGACCTCGCTCGAACTGGGACTCAGGCTAAGTGCCTTCGCCATCAAAGATTAACAGTTCGACCTCGCTCGAACTGGGACTCAGGCTAAGTGCCTTCGCCATCAAAGTTTGACAGTTCGACCTCGCTCGAACTGGGACTCAGGCTAAGTGCCTTCGCCATCAAAGTTTGACAGTTCGACCTCGCTCGAACTGGGACTCAGGCTAAGTGCCTTCGCCATCAAAGTTTGACAGTTCGACCTCGCTCGAACTGGGACTCAGGCTAAGTGCCTTCGCCATCAAAGATTCACAGTTCGACCTCGCTCGTACTGGGACTCAGGCTAAGTGCCTTCGCCATCAAAGTTTGACAGTTCACCTCGCTCGAACTGGGACTCAGGCTAAGTGCCTTCGCCATCAAAGTTTGACAGTTCGACCTCGCTCGAACTGGGACTCAGGCTAAGTGCCTTCGCCATCAAAGTTGTACAGTTCGACCGTGCTCGAACTGGACTCGAGCGTAAGTGCCTTCGCCATCAAAGATTACAACAGTTCCGACCT
>NC_031994.1:677107-759741 GCF_001879085.1 Nicotiana attenuata
ACAGTACCGTGAATGTTCTTGCCAAGGAACAAGGTCAGCTGCAAAAGGAAAACAAGTGAAAATTGCTGAAGAAGATGATGAATGGGTGAGGATGAAGGAGATGAGTCAGAGAAGGAAACAGGACAGATATGCCATGTTTGGCAAGAGGAAAATTCTGAAAGGGAGACTACTCAGAACCTAGAGGACCAGGTATGATAAGGCTTCTGACTGCACTAGAAGCACAGGGCTGGAAGGACATGGTTCATTCATATGGATGGAAAAAAATGGCCAGGAATGAACTTGTAGAGTTATGGCAAATGGGACAGTGAAGAATGGGCTGGTGACTGGCACAGTGAAAGGTGTCAAAGTAAAGTTCAATGCTGCAAAGCTGGGCAAGATTCTAGACATCCCTAGTGAGAGATATGATGATTATACAAGGCAGAGGTGGCCTTGCTGGATGGGTTGGCCTTACTGATCTTCAGATCACAAAGGGAACTTTTGTGACACCCACAACAGATGAAGAGGTACCTGAGGGACAGGGCAGTTCAGAAAAGTTGAAATGAGGCCAGGACCACCAAAGTGCTTTTGAATTTGTCAACAAAATGCCTTTCTACCCAGAGCAGGAAAGAAGAGGCATAAACAGCAATTATATGGATCTGGTTCTTATGCAATGCCTGAATTGAAGGGAAGCAGATCAACTGGCCTGCCTTTATTGTTAAAGCTGCTTGAAAGGTACTCAATGGCTTCAAAAGCTCATGCCCATTCCTATGTGGATTATCTTGACAACTGTACTTGAAAGATTGAATGTTCCCCTGAAAAAGTGGGAAATTGGCTTCGAGCAAAGAGCAATTTTGCAGCAAAACCCTCTCGCTTGTGATTATATGCTCAGTACAGCTCCAGTGAACCTGGTTCTTCAGTAAAAACTCCTGTTAATAGCACAGGTCAGAGCCTTATTCAGGATTGGGGCAAAAGACGCTGAGATAACAAGCTTCAGGCCAGAGTTGCTGAATTGGGAGGGAAGAAAAGGAATGGTTGGAGAGCTGAACTTGCCTAAGGAGAAGGAGAAAAATGAGAGCATGCTTCAACCAGATGCTCAATCTGCTACAAACCCATCCCTCAGCTCTTCTAAGCCTTAGATATTCTGTCCTAGTGTGCACCAGTTCTAGAACCCCCCTCAGTTGACCCAGTTTTGGGATTTTTAGTTGTTTGTTTTTTCTTTGCTCATGGTTTGGTAATTTTTATTTTCTTCTTGTGGACTGCATTGTAGAAACACCTTGCTAATCAATTGAATGCAGCTTTTCTTGCTTTTTGTTAATTCTGATCTTAATAGTTATTATTGTCAAGTTGATTTTTGATTAACTAAAGCATGCTTTCATTGCAGTTGCCCCAGTGGCCATGAGTAATGATTAATATTCTGGGATTCACATATTTATGCAACTTTTCGATGATTGCCAAAAGGGGAAGATATTGTGCTTTAAAAGAAATTGTGTCTTATTTTCTGAACAGTGATGTTTATACCTAATTAAATCTGGCCCTTAATGATAAGTAAGTGATGATATTTTAACTGAGTTCCACAGGTTCTATAATCAGTAAAGCACAGAGTTTGTCATCATCAAAAGGGGGAATTTGTTGGCCCAAGATCAGGTGAAGTTTTGAAAATGACAAAACGAACTCAGTAAAGAACAGGTTCATCTAAGAGACACAAGTTGTTATGGCCCATACACATGAGATACACGTGAAGAAGATAAGTCCTTGAGATCAAGCAGCAATATCTTGGATGAATATCTTCTGAACTGATCGAAAAAGATTGCATATAGGATAAGGAGTTGAAGTCTCCTTATGAAAAGAGAATTATTATCCGGATCAAGAATATGGATTTAGGAGTTAGAGTTGTTCTTGGACTTCGAATTTGTCAAAGGATCCACAATTCGAGTTCTTATCAAAACTCCGATACTAACTCTATAAATATAACGATTGTTCTCTTTTACAGGTGAATGCACATAAGCAGAAGTTAAGCATATTTGAGAGCAAAAAGATCAAGTCTGATTTCCAAGCAACATATGCGAGATACAAGTGTGCACGTCTGAAGCTACATGAACTGAGATAGAAGAACCAGTTTCATCATTGTGTTTATTCTAAGTCTAGTTCAATTGTAGTAGGTTTTCATTATTGTACCTTTCAGCTTTATCTAGAAGCAATTGTAATAGGATATATTGAGTATTCAAGTTAGAGTTAACTTGAAAGTGTCGCAACACAGGTTGAGGCTTTGTGCTACACTGGGATTAGAGTTAATCCTTAGGTTTACAAAGAGTTTTGTAAATGCAGTTTTTGGCTCAGTGATTTTAGTGGAGTTTGGGAAAATCCTACTGAGTAGTAGGTCGTGGTTTTTTCACCTTTTGAGCCAGGTGTTTTCCACGTAAAAATCTCTGTGCACTTTACTTTCAGTATTTATTATTCCGCAAACCGCTGTAGTTAGAACACTTAGAAGAACCAGGTTCTTCTAACGCGAAAATTAGGTACCACACAAATCACCCCCCTCTTGTGTGGTATTGACGTCTAAAACATCATTAACCATGTTTGAGTTTGGTTCGCTCTAGTCATTCTTCCTTTTGTTCCATTACTTGTTTCATTGTACCAAAATGCTAGGTATAATATTAAATATAATGTATGACTGAAAGGTAATGATGTAGTTCGACTTTCTATGAACAATTTTGACTTTTCACTTCGATCGCTTTACTTATATAATAGTAAAATAATACATGTAATAAATAGTATAATAGAGTAATAAATAGCTGCATTATAAAATCAAAGAATATAATCAATCAAGATTTGTGCAAAAGAATCTCATAAATTCTTGGTAGTAAGCCATAAAACTAAGAATATTATGAATCTCAGGTAATACTCTCTATAAAGATACTTAGTAAATTTTTTGAAATCTTACTGGTAAGGAAAAGATTTGAGGTTATTAATTAGAGAGAAAAAGTATGCATGAAAGTTTTTTTTTTTTAAGAAAGGTAAAAACGACGAAGCTTGAAGTTTTACCTAAATAGAAACTAAGTTATTAGAAGAGTTTTAATTGATTTTAAAGTCCTATTAGGACATAGTTCAAATAAGAAAAAAATTAATAAGTAAAATTTTCGTTGATTTTAAAGTTGTAAATATTAGAAAAATAATTAAGTGATTATCCTAAATATCATAAAATAATTAAATAAAATTTTAGATATATTAAAGAAATAATTAAATAACTATTTGTCCAATATAACTCTATTTTCTAAGGATATTAGTTTCATTTAGCTAGCTGTATAAAGAAAAAAACTAAGGAGTTGTTATTTAATGAATGAGTGTAAGAAAAAAAAATAATTAACTATAATTTAATTAGAATATATTTTGGTCCACTACTTTATTCTTATTATTTTAGTTTGTATTTTTAATCAATTTTACTCGCTTAATGCTATATTATATAACTGATATTCCTCTTTTATTTATTTTGTTCACCGCCAATTTGCTTGATCTTATGGAAATAAATGTATATACCAAGGAGTTTTGTTAACTACAAAATTAATTGTTCTTAGATGGGTGCATTTGAAAAATAATTGGATTATGTTTTTTTTTGCTAATAATTAATTCAAAGACTTAATTATTTATTTTTATTATTATAGTAACTCATTAAATTTTTATTGATTCAAATTCTTAATATAGCGCATCCCAAATTTTAAATATTGAATTGTAACATGAAAAAATTAATAATGTCACGTTGCTAAAATATACAAATAATTCATATAAGGTAATTCACATCTAAATTAGTTTTAAAGTAAAAAATATCAATTAGCCCAAATAGTTTCCATGATGTTCCCCAATATTTCTTACCATCATTGTACGTGCATGTGTTAGATGAGTTTGTTAAAGAGTTTAACTAATAGAATTTAAGTTGATGTTCAAATCTTACATATTAAGAACTTAATATAGAATGATTATAAAATAATTTAAATTAGGTAAAATCTTAATTGATTTTGAACTCCTAAATATTAGGACTTCATACATAATTTAAATAAGGAACTAAGTTCTAAATATTAGGAAATTAAGTTGAATTACTATTTTATCTAATGTGAAATTTATTTTTTAAGAGTAAAAAAGGCGAACCACATTTCGCTAAGGACTTTCGTACTTTTAATATAGTATAGATATAGATATATATAAAAAATGTTTCCAAAAAAGTTTAAGTACCAAAATTCTTATCTTGTAATTCTGAAGATCGCACGTGGTACATCATGTGCAGTCTGACAAGCAACAAGCTCTAATACTAATTTTCTGACTGGTCTAAATTTTATTAAGCATAAGTAGTTTTCTGGCATCTGTTTCTGGGATTTTGTTAATCCTATGATCTGGAAAAAAACATAGTCTTCAGTCTTGAGGACAAAGAAAATTTTGGTATTCATTTGATAATGATGAAGAAATCATGGGTTTGTACAATTGTCACTCAAGTTTCTTTATGTTTATCTCTTTATCTTGTTCTCAACTTGTGTCAAAATCAGAAGCCAATTTTAAGGAATGGAAATGACAATATTCCTATGGATATATATTTCATCAGTGTTTCTGGTGGTGTTAGGCCTCTTGAAGAACAAACCCTTCTTCTCAAGCAGGTCAGTTTCTCAATTAATCTTGATTTTTTTTTCTTTTGTTATTTGTTAAAAGGAATGATTTTTCTTTGAATTTTCCTTGTTGGGACACATTTGAGGGTGAGCGTTACTGGTAAAGTTGACTCCATGTAACAGGAGTTTAGGTTGAAGCCGTGGAAATAGCCTCTTGCAGAAATGCAGGCTAAGGCTGCGTACAATATACCCCTGTGGTCCGGACCTTCCCGAACCCGCACATAGCGGGAGCTTAGTGCACCGGGCTACTTTTTTTTTTCCTTGTTGATACATGGTTTTTTAAGTTTGAATTTTGGTTTGGTGAAGATTGCCAGTTAGTTCACTCTGTAGTAGAAGAATTTAGCAACTCTGATTTCTATCCTTTTTGCATTGCTTGGCTGAGGAGGAATAATTCAGAATTCCATATATATCTTTTGGAGGTGCGCTCATACAAGCAGAGGCGGAGCCAGAATTTTCATCAAGGGGTGTCAAAATATAAATAATTAGATACATCGAAAAGTCAAGGGGAGTCAAAGTAGTAAATATACATAAAATAAAAAAAAAATTATCTAGCAATATTGTGTAATTTTCCGGCAAAGGGGTGTCGCTTGACACCCCTTTGTTCAATGTAGCTCCGCCACTGCATACAAGGTTAGACAAGATTCGAAATGATCACAATCGGTAGAAGGTCGCACACGTCGAGGATAAAATGAGAGAAGGTCGCTTGAGATGGTTTAGTCATGTCATGCTTCGACCTACAGATGCACCATTTGTGTGAAATCATTGTGAGCAAAAGGTGTTAAAAGGAAACGAGATAGAGCATATGGAAGGAGGTTGTTTAGACCTACAATTTCTTTGAATCCACGCGGACTTAGCGAAAAATAGGCACAATGGAAGAAAAAGATTTATATATGCGATAACAATTAGTTGGGAACATACTTTAGTCATCTAAGTACGTTTTACTTTAGGTCCAATGTCAGTAGAAAATATAGTGAACTTCTAGTACTTTTTATTTTTGTTCAGTATAGTATTCATATGAAAGAGCTTAAATCATTGTTCTTTTGACAAAGACTTACCTTCATCTTTTGGTGTGATGTTAGAGTGAAATATGTGTTATCAGAGTCATCTCTTTTGTATCATGTTCATATTTTTGGCTGATTCATTTTCATTGGAATCTTGTATTGAATGAAGGTGGAGAAGGTAGCAAAGAAGTTCAATGCAAGATTTGTGATCAACATAAGCGAACTTGGGGAAGATGACCCACTCGTGCAAAATGTAAGCCTTTCAATGACTTCAAAAGTGCAGAGTTCAGTGGTTAGATGAATTTGATTGCAGCAATGCTAGTCTAGGATCTAACATGCAGCTACTGAACGGATCGTGTCAAAATTAGATAATTTACTAAGATTTCTTGGTCACCTACTTAGCGACGATTCTTTGGATTTAATTCATATTTTTCACGATACTTTCTGCTTGGCAGGCTACTCGGCATTTTCCTTCTACGAAGATTCCATGGTATGCTCCTCTATGAATAAGCAGTTTGTTCTCTTGGACTAATGATTGTACTTTTGAATCTGGATTTCATCATTTGAAATGGATTGTCTTTGCGGTTTCCCTTCAGCCATCCTCAACTTGTAGGTACTCCACTCGAGCTCTCAAAGGACAAGGGTTGAATCACTACCTTAGGCAATTCAAGTTTGCCCATGGAAGCTTAGATATTATTGTTGTGGATACAGGATTATATCAGGTAGAGTTTGTTTCGCTTTTTCTGTTTAAATTGGCCTTCTAAGCATGTTTCCAAGATGGTGTCAGTTCCATTTACGTCAAAGCTCCACTAGCTTTTCGTTGTGTCCCCCTTACCTTCCCTCCTCTTTCTTTTGGGTGGGACTTGGGGATTATGTTTCAAGAGGAAGTCTTGAGGCTTACCTCAGATAGGGAAGTAAAGTCATTGCACGTAGCATGTGAATTGGATTACCCAAAAGAAAAACATATTTGTGCCCGGAGTCATCTTCTCATTCCCTTAGGTTTGGGTGTGTGCCTTTCCTTACTACTAAAAACTTGGGATTTTCCCTATTTCTTGGAGTGTGAATGGTTATCATCTCTTTCCGCTATGTCTCTCTGGTAAGATAAATGGTGCTTTTTTGTTTATAATTTTTTTTTTAACCTTATTCTCTCCTGATCTATAGCTTATTCGTGTTGGCTTTCTCTGTGAAAATTTAGAAAGTTTATTCCAAAGGCCCTTAGTTGCATCTGATATGATTACATGCCATCTGAATGTTAGCTACTTTTGGCCTCTTTGCGTCTAATATATCCCGCCAGTGTAAGGTTATTAGATAATACCTTTGACAGCAGTTGAGAGGTTCAACACCAGAAATCAGACTTGTCAAATTTTTGCTTGTGTTGAATTGACTTGTCTTTTAAATGTTCTCCTATGCCTATTGTGGTAGTTGGCAGGGTTCTTTAAGCACTTTCAACTGTCGTCCTTGACGTTATTTGTCTCACTTGACATAATACGTACAGCAAGGGATACCCTCATATTTATATTCAGAAGAATGAAGACATTTGTAAGCAGCTTACTTTAATGAGTGTGAAATGACTTGTGACCTATTTATACCTTAGCTACCTCATTGCTCGGCTTCGGTTTTCAGCCTCTCTACCAGCTAATTCCCCATCGTGCTTCGCTTCTTTCTGTAGATATTGGAAGTTATTTTGTGAGAAAATAAAAAATAGATCGCCACCACTAGATATATTTCTCCCATCTCACCCTTAATCTCAACTGGTCCCAGAAAATAGTCGATGTCGTGTTCCTTCTTTCGGAGAGGGATATTATTCTCATTATGTAATTTACATACATTCCAAGCTCTTCTTTTTCCTTATGCTGTTGAGCTTTCTGCATTTAACTTTGCTGTTCTTGTTGCTAGGATGCTTCAAATGGTGCTGGAGATGGACAATCACAATGGCTTGTAGACACACTTGAAAATAGTGAAAGCAAATGGTACCTTCTTAGCTGCATTGTCTTACTCCAAAGAGAAAATATGCAAATGAATTGCCTCAGCCCTCAGCAGTTGTGACCTGGCCTCCCTATGTGACTAAAGTGACGTCGTGTAAATGTAGGTGCATTGCTGTCGGAATTCATCCGTTGGTAGCCTGTGAAGACGATGCTACTCAAATGGAACTAAAACACGAATTCCGGTCTTTACATGGCGTATTCCTGAAATATGGTGTGGTAAGTCAAGATTCTAATGCTAAAAGTTCATCTCTCCATTAACTTTTTTAGAGCAAGAAACCTGAGGAATGCTGTAATACCAGATACCATCTTCATCTGCAAAATCTGTTTTTCTATATGCATAAAATCTAATAACAAAGGGAAGACTCTAAACTCGCATATCCATGTGCCCGCAAAACATATGCTAAGCGCCCGAATCAGATATATTCTTGACACGGCTTTGCCTTAATGCTAAAACTGTGGTAAATGCATCTATCGTCACTGATGTATAAATAAAGATGCCAATTAGTAGTGATTGAGTTCCTTCCGTGGTTTCACATATGAAACCTGTACGAGTATAACCTACATGCTTTGCTCTTTCTTGTTTAGGATGCATATATAAGTGGACAGGCCTGTGATGACAATGTTGAGAAAGGACCGGTCGCAAAAACCAAAACTGGAACTACCAGATATAAAGGACCTTTGCTTACTAAAGTGAATCAGAACCTGCCCTACTCTATGTGAGTATCTCTCTTGATATTCAGTAGACTTTTGAGACTAAAGTCTACACTTCATTTCCACTGTCATTGTATAACATTTTTTCGTCCCTGGACCTGCGTGAACGTGGGATACTTCGTGCACCGGGCTGCCCTTTTTTAATTGTATAACATTTTCTCTTCATTTTTTGGTTTTCTTAGGCAAAATGTAAATGGATTCCTACTTCACAAAGTCAGTGCTCTTGAGATTGTGAGTATTTTGAGTCTGGTTCAATTTTTTTATACAAGCACCTTATATTATGTTGGTGATGTTATAACAATTAACATTTCAAGCAGGTATCCTACTTAGTCTCATTGGAAGGTGATGTAGTGCAGAAAATTTTTCTCCATCAAAGAGGAAAAGATATTATGTAGATATACCCGCGAACGTTGATGTTTGTATTTGTTATTGTCGTGAGAAGGAATGAATCGAGATCCAATCAATTATTGGCGATGAATCCAACTTTTTTCCCTTTTTCGGAGTAAGGGGGGCGGGAGGGAAAGAGAAGGGACAAAAAAAGTGAATTCAACATTCGTGCTCAAGTTCGAATTAACGGAATATTCGCCATTTCGAGACCACAGTTGAGAGGTTCAATAAAAGGCAAAAGTTTTGATATAGAGTGTGTTTCAGTCGGTCAGTTTGCTTTCAATCTTTTTGGTTTTCCTTTGTTGAAATTAGCTTTTTTTGCAATTATATATTGTAAAATCTTTAAGGTGTTCAGCTGTGTTCATTTTGAATGTAATTTGATCCTTTCCTATTTTTCCTTGAAAAGTTAATGCAGCCCTTTTAGTTGACTAACCTATAAAAAAGCAATATTTTATAACGGTTTAAAATACCCTAAAGGTCGTTTGGTTAGGAAACAAGTTATCCGTGATTAGTTATTCTGAGATTCCTTATGGGAGGATGAGATAACAATCCCTAGATAATTAATTCTGGGATTAAAAAATAACACTGCAATCCTCGGATAACTAATTCAGGATTAGTTATACCACGATTTTATCGCAATCAAATGTGGATAAATTCATCTCAAATTTAATCATGGCATTAATTATCCCTTGTACCAAACGAGTCCTAATAGTATAAGAATTTTTTTAGAGATAATACATAAATTATTCATCAAACTTGTCCGGAAAAATCATTTACACACCTTAACTTTACGGGCGACCTATGTCCCCCCTATTCTTGTTTGGGGTGAATTTAATAAATTTAAAAAATAGGGGGGACATAGGTCGCCCGTAAAGTTAAGGTGTGTAAATGATTTTTTCGGGCAAGTTTGATAGGTAATTTATGTATTATCTCTTTCTAATATTAAAGAATGTACAAATAAGAACAAAACTAGATAGTTTGACCCTTATGCTCTATTCCGAAGGATTAACCATCTTGCTTTTTTAACAGCCAACAGTAAAAGAAATTTGTCTTTGGCTTTGCTATGCAAGTGTTTAATTTCATGGCTGCAACAGGTTGTACCTCTCATTTGCATTGTCAGACGTCGATAGCTGAACATAGTCAAAGAACTTCCTCACATCCTTTGAATCCATGATATACCTGATCACGCCTAACTATGCCTTATAAAAGGGATTAAACGGTCGCTGCAAATATAATAATTAGTACAACTGTTGAGATGAAAATTGACCCCTTCTCCTTCACTCTGTCAACGGCGCACTCCAAAACTCCAGAGCTGAAGCACCCAAATGTTCTAAAAAATCAAAACTAAAAAAAAAAAAAAAGAAAAGCCGATTTCAATTTCAATTCCCTGTTGCATAGTTTCTGGGTTTTGAAATTTGTTTAGTTGGAAGAAATTGCTATTTCCTATTGTGTTACTCCAGCTGAGTTGTGTTATTGCTGAAGCTATTGCTCAATTTCATTTCACCTCATCTGGTTTTTCTGCCTTCATTTGGGTTTGGTCCAGTGTTTGACATGTGCTTTAGCTGTGATAAGCTATTTTGTTCATTCTGCATTCCTTTTTATTAGATGGTTTAATTTCAAGGCATGTGTTTTAGAACTGTAAAGTGGAGGACGATTCACATGGGGTTATCTTTGTAATGAACTCATTTGAGCTTAAAGTACCAATTATGGGTCCGTATTTCGTCTTATCCATTTTAGATGTTAGGACCATTTTGAAAATGAAAATGTTAGAATAAGACTAATTTAATCCCAAAAAATTCATCTCATACTTTTGTTTTAGTAGCCTCTTTGCTAATTAATTTCACGTTGACTTAGCTTAATAACAATGAAGTTATCCTCAAAGGTTTAAAGTGTCAAAATGCGGCCCTTTATTAGTAAATGGTGTAAATAATAAAAAGCACACTCCCTAGTTCGCCTTTACTTCCCATAGTCATGCCTTACTTTAATTACAAAAATCAGAAAATAATTCATAAACATCCGTAGAACAAGTCTTCTTATTACTTGTTTAACTAATTAACTAACAAATTAAAGGAGTGAATTACCAACTAAAGATACCAAGGGTTGGAGACAAGATTAAAGAGATCTAAAGTTATGATTTCCCCAATTGTCGGAATCTTTCCCGCTATGTCTTCTATAATTTCGCCTAATTATTCTCTACCGATCATGAGTACTTCGGGTATCGTAGTTCTCTCTCGAGCAACTACCACAATTTACTAGACATATTCTCTCGAACTACGCTAGCTGGCACTAAATCACCGCTCACTACGATCGCACCAAGGTTTCGTTATCTCTAATCCCGTTAAACCCTCTGTATTGATCTCTCTCATACTTTAGGAGTGATGTTGTTCAACAACTACCTAAATATATATCCTCTCTCAAGCAATACACACTAAATAGGCACAGTCAATTGATGGCCATTCAATCAACTGCAACAAACACATAGTTAAACAAGTTGAGAAATCTAACGGCTTAATTATATAAAAACATAACAAGAATTTATCCTACAAAAGGTTCCATCAAAACCCTGGTTAACAAATTAGTTATTCACAGTTAATCATGATAATAATTTAAAGTATTAAAATACAGATTAAGGAAGAACGGAAGAGAAAACTCTTGTGATTCGTTGCTTCTAAGTATTCCCATAACCTTCTTGCTTCTCCAATAATGTCTCCCCCCCCCCCTAAGAAATAGGTTTAGAACCCCTTTTATACATGTTGGTAGGGGGGTGTAGGGCCGAAATTACCAAGTCCTAGCCGAATTAGGATGAAATCCATGTTACCAAAACTGTATTGCTGTAAAATTAATAAAACAATAAACTTTTTGAAAAATAGAAACAGAAAGTTAGTAGAACTAGAACGTCAAAATATATTCTGGAAGCAGTATAGTAACTTCAAAATAAATTCTGAAAATAGTATAGGAATAAATCGAGCCCACTGAATACACAGTGTATCCTTAAAGAAATTATTCCCCTCAAGTACCCGAGGTTCTAGAATATATCCTCCCAAGATAGAACGATTTAACTCACCGGAGTGTTGGTACCAAAAACGCCGATGAACAGCGAACCACTCGAAGGTTGTAAAACACACTGGAATTTTATGTGCAGAAGAAGAAGAAGAAGATCAGAAAATTTCGTAAGTAAATATTCTGGGATTTGAAGGAATATTTATATCCAATTTGGTACTGTTTCTGAAAAGGTTTGCAACCTTTCAGAACAGCCATAGCTGTTGGAACAGGTTTGACACTGTTTCAGAACAACCATAGCTGTTGGAAATATTGCGGGAAAATGGATTTAAAATAATCCGGGAAAGAAAATGGACCGTACCGGGCCGGGTCGCGGGTCATGGGTTATTCCGGATTGAATTTTTGTTAATTAATTTAATTAATTAATTGAAAAGAATTTTGTCCAAAAAGATTAATCAATCGATCGATCTTTGACCAAATCCAAATTCAAATCCAAATCTGAAGCCGAAGCCGAGCCAAGCGAGCGACGATGGCGCGAGGCTTGCCTTCTTCTTAACTCTTTAAGAGCTAAAAGATGAGCTTCTCTATATATACAGAAAGATTTTCTTTCCTTCTACCAATGAGGGACAAAGTGCATTAGTAAAGTGAACTCATTCAAAATTTTACTTTCCTCCATTTCTTTTTCCACCATTTTCCATTCATATTTCTTTTGTTATTAATAACAAAACCCAACAACCCCCCACATGAATGGGGAATGGCTATAAACTTAAAGGAATACGCGGACGTGTGTGTGTTTTACATGCAAGAATTAATTGCATCTGGATAAGTAGGTTTCCCTTTGAACTTTCCGTAGTGAACTTATATCGGATATACTCGGTCAATCGGTAGATTTGATATCTTTGAATCGTCGAGTTTTGTTGTATACCTAGACAACATAAGTCACACAATCAATCCTTAACCATTTATGGTTCTCACGGTTGTGTTCGTTTCATCCATGAACACCGCCTGGTTTCATGAGTGCTTAGAGAATGGGCCTTCACTTTCATTCCTCTTGAAGCGGCTTACACTTCACACTCATATAGGTGATTCCTAAACGTGTAATCCTAAAGACACACTATCTGGTCATATCCTGCCAGACTTAGCAAATCATTAAAAAGCATTAAGCTTTATTGACTCATCAAAAAGCCTTAATTCTTTACCTCGTTTTTGAACATTGTCTTCATCACGAGAATGGGTTGAGTTATTTGACAATGTTGAACCGTCATTCATAACTTTGTTTGATCTCTTTGAACCTAGCTCTTGGGATCTCCAGTCTGCTAGGTAGAGTTACCGCCATGATGACTTGTCCTAGGCCTTTAACCTCATTCCCTTTGATGATTTTTCAACTGCCTCTCTAGATAGGCCTTCTGTAAGTAGATCCGACACGTTATCTCTTGACTTTACGTAGTCAATTGTGATAACACCACTAGATAGTAGTTTCTAACGGTATTGTGTCTCCGTCGAATATGACGAGATTTTTCATTATACATAACGCTCCCTGCCCTACCTATTGCCGCTTGACTATCACAATGTATACAAATAGGTGCCAAAGGTTTGGGCCAAAATGGAATATCTTCACCGGCCTTATCTAAAGCTATGAATTCAGATTCCATTGTAGAACGGGCGATGCACGTTTGTTTGGATAATTTCCAAGATACTGCTCCACCCCCAATTGTGAAAACATATCCACTCGTGGATTTAACTTCAGATAATCCGGTAATTCAATTTGCATCACTATATCCCTCGATCACAGAAGGATATTTGGTATAATGCAAAGTATAATTTTGGGTATGTTTCAGATACCCCAAAACTCGTTTCATTGCCATCCAATGTATTTGATTGGGATTACTTGTAAACCGACTCAGTTTGCTAATAGCACATGCTATATATGGTCGCGTACAATTCATAATATACATCAAACTTCCCAATACTCTTGCATAGTCCAGTTGTGAGTCACTTTCACCTTCATTCTTTTGAAGTGCATAACTCACGTCAATTGGAGTCTTGGCAATTTTGAAATCCAAATACTTGAACTTGTCAAGTACCTTTTCAATGTAGTGAGATTGTGATAATGCTAGACCTTGTGGAGTCTTGTGAATTCTGATTCCTAAGATCACATCAGCAACTCCTAAGCCTTTCATGTTGAATTTGCTAGCCAACATGCGCTTTGTAGCATTTATATCTGCCATACTTTTGCTCATTATCAACATGTCATCAACATATAAACAAATAATGACTTCATGACCTGGAGTATTTTTAGTGTAAACACCTTTGTCACACTCGTTGATTTTAAATCCATTTGCCAACATTGTTTGATCAAATTTTGCATGCCATTGTTTGGGTGCTTGTTTAAGTCCTTAAAGCGACTTAACAAGTTTGCACACTTTCTTTTCTTTACCAGGAACCACAAAACCCTCGGGTTGTTCCATGTAAATCTGTTCCTCCAATTCTCCATTTAAGAAAGCTGTTTTAACATCCATTTGATGGATTTCAAGACCATACACGGCCGCTAGTGCCACTAACACCCTAATAGATGTTATCCTTGTTACTGGCGAGTAAGTGTCAAAGTAATCAAGGCCTTCTTTTTGTCTATAACCTTTGACAACTAGTCTTGCCTTATATTTGTCAATAGTGCCATCAGCTTTAATTTTTCGTTTAAAGATCCATTTCGAACCTAAAGGCTTATTTCCCGGAGGAAGATCAACCAATTCCCATGTATGGTTATCCATAATTGATTGAATCTCACTATTGACTGCCTCTTTCCAAAATGCTGAATCAGAAGACGACATAGCTGCTTTAAAAGTTTGAGGCTCATTTTCAAGCAAAAATGTCACAAAATCTGGTCCAAAGGAAGTAGATGTTCTTTGACGTTTGCTACGCCTTGGATCTTCTATACTTGGAGTATTTTTCTTTGGTTCTTCCCGAGGTCGTTTAGGTCTTTCACTTAATGACTCGCATTCAGTTTTATACGGATAGATGCTTTCAAAGAATTCAGCATTATCTGATTCCATTACCGCATTAACATGAATCTCGGGATTATCGGATTTATGAACCAAAAACCGACATGCTAGCTTTACTGTTTGTAGCATATCCATTGAAAATGCAATCTACTATTTTTGGTCCGATTTTAACCCTTTTAGGCAAAGGAACTTGTACCTTTGCTAGACACCCCCACACTTTGAAATATTTCAAGTTAGGTTTTCTTCCTTTCCATTTTTCATATGGAATAGATTGCGTTTTGCTATGGGGTACTCTGTTGAGTACTCGTTTAGCTGTAAGGATAGCTTTCCCCCACAAACTCTGCGGTAATCCGGAACTTATTAATAAAGAATTCATCATTTCTTTTAATGTCTGATTTTTTCTTTCCGCAATTCCGTTGGATTGAGGTGTGTAAGGTGCAATAGTTTGATGGATAATTTCATATTTCGAACATATTTCTGCAAACGGAGATTCATATTCTTCACCTCTATCACTTCTAATCATTTTGATCTTTTTATTCAATTGATTCTCTACTTCATTCTTGTATTGCTTAAATGCTTCAATTGCTTCATCCTTACTATTAAGCAAATAAACATAACAATATCAAGTGCAATTGTCAATAAAATACTTTTTTCCACCTCGAGATGGTGTCGACTTCATATCGCAAATGTTAGTATGAATTAAGTCTAAAGGATTTGAATTCCTTTCAACAGACTTATAAGGATGTTTTACAAACTTAGATTCAACACATATTTGACATTTCGATTTATTACACTCGAATTTAGGCAATACTTCTAAATTAATTAAATTCCGCAAGGTTTTATAATTGACATGTCCTAAACGAATATGCCATAAATCATTTGACTCCAATAAATAAGAAGAAGCTGAAATTTTATTCATACTGTCAACAACCATTACATTGAGTTTGAAAAGGCCCTCCGTGAGGTAGCCTTTTCCAACGTACATTTCATTCTTGCTTACAACAACTTTATCAGAAACAAATACACATTTGAATCCATTCTTCACAAGTAAATAAGTAGAAACTAAATTATTCCTAATAGTAGGAACATGAAAAACGCTGTTGAGCGTTAACACCTTGCCGGAAGTCATCTTTAGGAATATCTTCCCATAACCTTCAATCTTGGCTGTTGCATTATTTCCCATGGAAATCTCTTCTTCGGGACCAGCAGTAGAGTAAGTCGCAAATGCTTCTTTGATAGCACAAACATATCGAGTGGCTCCAGAGTTAATCCACCACTCCTTCGCATTTCTAACTAGGTTGCATTCCGAAAGCATTGCACAAAGATCAATCATCATTCTTCGCCACTATATTGGCTTGTCCCTTCTTTTTATCCTTTTTCGGGAGACGACAATCAGGGCTTTTGTGACCAACTTTTCCACAATTGTAGCAGTTGCCCTTGAATTTCTTTTTGTTCTACTCCTTAGTCTGTCCAGAAGACCTCTTCATCTTCTGACTTTTTGGAGCAGTCTCCTCAACGATATTAGCTCCCATGATCGTTGAATTTTCACGAGACTTCTTCTCGGCTGTTTTGTTGTCTTCCTCAATCTTTAGACGTATCACAAAATCTTCCAACTTCATTTCTTTGCGTTTGTGCTTAAGATAGGTCTTGAAATCTCTCCAAGAGGGAGGCAATTTTTCAATCATTGCAGCCATTTGAAATGCTTCATTCACGACCATACCTTCAGCAATAAGGTCGTGAAAAATAAGTTGAAGCTCCTGAACTTGGTTTCCCACAGTTTTGTTGTCTATCATTTTATAGTCTAGAACCTTGGCAACCACGAACTTCTTCAAGCATGCATCTTCCGTCTTGTACTTCTTCTCAAGTGCATCCCATAATTCTTTTGAAGTATTCATCGCACTGTACACATTGAACAAGTCATCCTCTAAAGCGCTTAAGATATAGCCTTTGCAAAGAAAATCTGCCTGCTTCCATGCCTCAACAATCATGAACTTATCATTGTCCAGCATGTCCGCAGCAGGCACTGGAGGCTCTTCACTAGTGAATTTCTACATACCAAGTGTGGTAAGCCAGAAGAACACCCTTTGCTGCCATCCTTTGAAGTTGGCTCCAGAAAATCTCCCTGGTTTCTCGGCCAGAGGAACAACAGTGCGGCTTAACGAGGCTATCATCGTTGCAGCAACAGTCGCAGAAGGATTTTCGTTATCAATTGCCATTTCTCACTAACAACAGAAGAGTTCAATTAATGCAAAACCAGAATAGTAAACAATACTATAATCAGTAAACAGTACGTAAAAACTGAAGTTTTTATATACTGTTACATAGAAAACGATGAAGCTTTTATGTTCTTCAAATCGTTTTCTGAATTTCAATATTCTGATGAAGTTTTTATAACTTCAAATCAGAATAGTAAAATTCAGACGGAGTAGAAAACCACAAAGGTGTTTGTGAGCACGTGATTTTTGCTCTAAGCAAACTATTTCCAAAAGTCTCAAATAATTGATTTCTCTATTATTTTACAATTTTTGTGAATTTTTTTGCTAAATTGTTGTGTTAAGTGGTTGCATTTTATTCATATGAAAATACAAAATATGCATTTGCATTTAGGGATTTAATGTCACAATCTTAGTATTAGTTAGTTTTAGAACAAATTTAAAAAAAATTGCAATTGCTGCATTTATCTTTAAATAGAACTTTAAATAATTTTAGGAGTTAAGTAGTTTAATTAGGTCTTTGTTTTGTTTTAACATTTTATAAAATCAGAAAAAAAAAATAATAATAAATAAACAAAAATCAAAAGAAAGAGTTTAAGAATAGGGAATTGGGTTTGCTCTAATCAAAATGCCCGAAATTGGCCAGTTCTGTCTAAAATCCCGAGCCCAAACAATTTTGCCCAATCCAGCCCAAATCCTTCGACCCAGTCCATCCCCCTTCATCAACGAAACGACGTCGTGCTAACCATACGTATGGTGAGGATAGATCTGAGCCGTCGAGGATACTAGATCCAACGGCTCAGAACTAGGGATTATCTCAAAAATAAAACGGTCGGAGCCATCCCCCTTCTCTGTCTCTCTCATTACCTCTATATCCAAACCCTAATCCTCCGCCGCCCTCCGCCGCCCGCCGCCGGCCGGAAAATATCTCCGCGGCGGCATTCATCCAAACAGCCTGAAATACAACCACCCCTTCATCTCACCTTCCTCTTCACGAATCTAGCCTTATTTTTTCCTCGAATCCCACCCCAAAGCTTCGAATATTAAATCGAAGATTTTCCACCATGACGCAACTCCGTCCAAACCACCCAAATTAACACCACATGACCCACCCAAACCTCTTCTACCCAACCCCCATAACCATACCTCTCGAACATGGCCAGAATTGCTCAAATATTGAATCAAAAACTCGGCCAAAACCCCATCTCTTTCCAAATCCGCCCAAATTAACACTCTACGCTCTCCTCACCCCCTCTACTAGAATCCCTAAACCATTTTTCCCAAATCCAACCGGCACTGATGGAATTACAAATCTGGGTTTTTAGGAAGTTCGAATTTCTTCTGGGTTTCGGAGAGTTGATTTAAGATCTGAATTTCGAACTGTTATAGCTGGTTAAGTTGCTGAATGGATTGGTTAACCATGGTTAGTCATAAGGTTGGGGTTGAATTAGTAATTCCAGGCTAGTGAGAAAGGTAGTTTAGCGGAAATCCATTTAGTAACTGAATTTAGGAGCTGCTAGAAGCACCTAGAAGGGGTTGAATTTGAATTTCAGTAGCTTTTGGTGTACTTAACTTGTGACACAAGCCAAAATTTCAGGGACTAAAATTAGTTAAAAATCTTAAAATAAAAGAGGACTTTTGTAAGGGTTAAAAATCTGAAACTCCCTCATTTGTGCCTATAAAAGGCAACATACTTGCCTTCATTCACAAGTTTTTCAGCCTAAAAATTTCCCCCAAAAACCCTCTCTGCAGATCTGAACCAAAAAATTTGAATTTCAAGTCAATAGAATTTCAAAACCTTCTTCTAGATCTTAGTTCTTAAAAAAAAAAAAACAAATCCAATCGATAAATCCAAAAATATACTGTTTTATTCAATTTCCTAGCTAATCTCTAGTTTTAGTAGCTGATTTGCATTTCCTAGTTCCGTTCCTGGTAATTTGCATTTTCAGAGGAGTTTCTGGTTGATTTCGAGTGAGTTTGGGTTTAGATAAGCTGGTTTTGGTTGAGTGTTGGTCTGTGAAAGTTCAGAAGATATTTGGGTGCATTTTCGAGTCAATTTAGTGTTGTTCAAGTTGTTTGGATTGCTTCCTGCTTGCTTTGGTGTTCATTTGTTTACTGAGTTCACTTGAGATTGCTTCTGGGTTAAACTAGCTGTGCCCGTTTGTCTGCTGCTGCTGACCTTACTTTTGCTCATTGTATCGCAATTTCCAGGTATATTCTCATGCTCCAGTGATGCTGAAGATCATATTCATCTGTAGAACACTATGTTGAAGTTTAAATGATGGAATTAATGCATGTTTACATCTGGACGTGTTGCTTTTATTGCGTAGTTAGAAATTTGGTTTGATCAATTCATTTGAACCATATCTCAGCTGTAATAATGAACTTGTGGACTGTTAGCTGATTCAATGTTAGTTGGTTCAATGTCTTCTTATGAACACATGAATGCTGTAATTAGTAATGTTAGATTGATCTAGTTTAAAATGCAGGCTTCGTGTTACCAGTTGTTAATCCGAGAATTGGGTATTTCAAAGTAGGGAATATAGTTTGAATTCAGAGAATAGTACAATCCTATGCACGATTTGAATATTAGAGGTCATTTGAAGAGAGTGAGCATGTCAGTTGAATTGCAATTACCCTTATGTGGTTCATGAATCTATTGGGCCGAGTTTGGTTTATTTTAAAACAACTACTGCGTCGATTGTGCACTAATTGACGTTGTGTTCTTAAAATGAGACTTCAACATTATTAAGTTAGTTTAGTTCGTTAATTCACTATTATTAGATAGGGGAATTGGATCATCCGGATTTGGTTTAAATAGCTTCTCCTGAACATGGGTTGCTATCACTACTAAAATTGGCTCAACTGATAGGCTGAACTTCAAAACAACGACTGGGCTACCAGACCGCGAATCTGGGCTCAATCTGGGCCAATTTGCATGAATCCTTGCCATAATGGCACATGACCCATGGCTGGTCGCTCGATTTCGACAAATTGAAGGCTGGCGTACATTTGGGCCTGCAGCCCAATCTATTTGTGTCCTTATGTATTGAACTGCTCTGGGGCTGGTAGACTGAAAATCACAGATTTAAAGGTTCAAGCCCCTTTGAATGCTGTTAATGACAACTGATTGGTTAATTGATTAATTAGGACTCTTTCTTTTATTGTTAGAGACAAGTAAAAATAGAGAATCATAGTTGCTTTTAGGTTTGCCTTTAAAAATAATAAATGGGATGAGCCTCGCCAAACAAAAATACATAAATTGCGGGGCCCTCAATAAATGCTATAAAAATACTTAGAACTCGGGGGAACCGTTTTAGCGAATTTCACGATTTTCCTCAAAGATAATAACTCGTTAGTCACTTTAGGCGCGTTTTAATAATCTTACCTTCGTAATTACGGGCGCACATTTATGTGACCCAAATCCAAATCTCAACGGAGTCGAAATGTGTTAACAATCACGGGTGCACTGGTGCGACGTGGTTCGAGACAGCATTTTCACGACGTTGCAATTCTTTAAAAAATAAAATATAAATAAAATAAAAGCGGTTTATTAATAAAAGGGCACATAGGTTAGAACATGTTTTAAAATCGGATAAAAGCAAATACAACAGTTGAGCGACCGTGCTAGAACCACGGAATCCGGGAATGCCTAACACCTTCTCCCGGGTTAACAGAATTCCTTACTCGGATTTCTGGTTCGCGGACTGTTGATAGAGTCATAATTTCCTCGGTTCGGGATTCAACCGGTGACTTGGGACACCATTAATCTCCCAAGTGGCGACTCTGAATATTAATAATAAATCCCGTTCCGATTGTCCTTTAATTGGAAAAACTCCTTTACACCCTTCCGGGGTGTAAGTAAAAAGGAGGTGTGACAGCTCTGGCGACTCTGCTGGGGAAACAAACCCAGAACTTCGGTTCAGGGTTTAAGAATTCGAGCTTAGAATAATTGCTATGTTTGGCTTTATCTGATTTTCCTACATGTTTCATGCTAAATGTGCTAAATGTTTACCGCTTTGATATTATCTGAATTGTATCTAAACTATGCCGAAACCCTTCTCTTCTCACCTCCGGGGATGTGCTTACTGGTTGAGACTCCCTATTCTGTTAGTGTCATACCTTACAATAAGAAAGAGGCCGGACAAGTTACTAAGCCGGATGGTCTTTTGGTTCCCGGTACGTAGCCCCCTCTTCGACTCGAGTTGTCCGCTCGTGTACACAGTCTAGAACCTATACCCCAGGTTTTGAACCTAGAATAACTTGACCCCATGCCGGATCCCTAGTAGGAACGCTTATCTGCATCACGTGCATTTTGACTTAGGGGACTCAACACAGGGGTTGGGTCCGTCTAGGACAGGTGTACCCGGAATAATGGACCATCCTGATGCATCCTACTTGTGCATTTATCTGTTTTGGACTCGCATGCTGGCCGGCTTTGAATATCTGGGAAAAATTGAAAGAAAAAACAAAAAGAGAAAAAGAGAAAATAGCAGTATAGAGAGTTAATTACCTATACCAGAAAAACCAATGTCCAAGTAGTGCCGAAATGCTGCCGGATTTTTGAGAAAATGAAAGAAAAAGAAGAAAAGTAGTTTTTTTTTAGTTTGTTTTGTTTACCAATAGAAAAGAAAAACAAAAAGAGTTTTATTTTCAATTTAGTTTTTTTATTTGCCACTGAAAAAGAAAATAGAAAAAGAATCTTGCTTTCAGAAATAGCATATTTGCCAACAAAAACAAAAAAAAAAAAGAGTCTTGTTTTCAAAATAGGTAGGTTTATTTGCCCGAACTACGCTGGTTTGATTCTCACCGGATGTGAGATACGTAGGCAACCCTCATCGGGTCCAACCTCCCCTTT
The DNA here is from genome assembly GCF_001879085.1 of Nicotiana attenuata. Taxonomy (NCBI): domain Eukaryota; kingdom Viridiplantae; phylum Streptophyta; class Magnoliopsida; order Solanales; family Solanaceae; genus Nicotiana; species Nicotiana attenuata. The sequence goes on from NC_031994.1 coordinate 698,890, forward strand.
TCAAAAAAATAGCCAAAAATGCCAAATTTTTTAATTTCGTCATTAATAAGTCGGGTGCCGCCATTCTTGTTTAAAATAAGCCGAATGTCCCCAAAAAGGGCGCCGGAAGGCTATTTTTGCAAGAACAGCCACCCTGAGTCAGTTTCAACGGTTAGCAGGCACAACCTTAAAATCTTCTCCCCGAAGTGCTAAAGGGTCGTAACTGCAAAACCGGCCGTTTGTTTTAAAATTGGAAATTTGAACAAAAATAGTGTCATTTTTATCCTTTTAGGTCAAAATAAGTGATTAAATCACCTTAATAAATGTGCAGGATGAGCACGATTCAAAATAAGGGGAACTTGCGTATAGGCCCGCGGCGAGACCGAACGATGTCCCGCAGGCACTAGGAGCTTTAATGTATTCATGATTGTCTTTTGAGTCTGTATTTCCTTTTGTACCAGAGTTTGTCTTTTGAGTCTGTATTTCCTTTTCTACTAGAGTTGGTCATTTGAGTCTGTATTTCCTTTTCTACTGGAGTCTGTATTTCCTTTTCGTTAAAAGTCAGTCAGTTGATTGAGTTTGTATTTTCGTTTAAAATGGAATAGGGATGGTGGAGTCTGTAGTTCTTTTCTGCATTAGAGTTTGTTAGTTGTTTTGAGTCTTTGTAATAGACGTATTTGCTATCAATAAAATTGAAATTCCCAAAAACATTTTACATTTATTCTCCAGAACTACGCAAAGATCTGATTCATGCGGGGTCATGATACGTAGGCAACCTACATAGGGTTCGATCGAATCATTTTTTTTATTTATTAAAAGAAAAAAAAAGAGGAAAAATGGGAAAAAGAGAAAAGGAAAGGAAAAAGAGGCAGAATTGTGGGATGTGAGAAATAAGAAGGAAGAAAAAGAGTGATAATTAGAAAGAAAAAAGAAAGAAAATGAGCAAGCTAAGAAGTGTGAGGGAAGAAAAAGAGAGGTTGACATAAACAATTGGGATGATGCCAACTGACCTTTGTACCCTCGAAGTCATTTTTAGAGCCGATAACTGTGGCTAGGTGCATTGCACGTAAAGTGAAATTATCTTATGTTAAATGCCCCAACGCTAACGTGATGGTTTCATTTTGTCATATCATTTAAGAAAGGTGGTTGGTTTTGTGGTTTTTAAAGTAACTCTTCCATACAACACAAAGGCAAAAGGCAATGGCAGTGAACAACAGAACTGAGTGGGTTGATACGGGTGCCCAAAAGCAATTTTTCAGACCCATATGCGAAAGGCTTTGATCCTGCTGTTCGATGCATGTACCACTCTAAAGTCCGGGGGCATAGCATTGAAATCGCTCTTTGAAAAGGGAGATAGAAAGAATGATTCAAGAAGGGGTAGTTGTGGTCAATGACAGTGACAGGGAGCATGCGAATCCTCTTGGGAACTTGTTGATTAAAGTTGATAATGGTCTTGACAGTATTGATGCAAAACTCAGTGGCTAAGATGTCGTGCTTGGTAATTGGGAAGACGCTCCATTTCTTGGTCAGCCGGAGTGGAATTTTGGTGGTTTATTTTGTTGTCATTTATGTTGTCCGGGTTATTTCAGGGTTGTAATCCGGATATTGTCTTGTGACTCAAACCCTTCTATCCTTTCATTTTGCTTGGTTTGTTTAGTCGTAGTAGCTCGTTTAGTGCTGTCTAGGTTTGCTCCAGGGTTGTAACCCCAATCTAGTTTGCTTGTCTTGTTGTTCGAACCGTTTCATCGTCTGTCTAATACAATTTCCTGTTTTCTGTTATTTCTAGTCATTTTCTTTTGCTTAGTTCTCTTTTCTTTCCATAGTTCTTTTCCTGTTGGCTCTAGTGACATGACATGCATGCGTAATTCTCGGCATGGGCTCAAAAAGTTAGTCATGAAGCATTGAAACAATTTTGAAGATGACAGGGGCATTTGAGGAAATAAGAACAGATTCGGACACTTTGAGATCATTTCGAAGCCCGAATCATGTGAAACTGGGGCAGATAGGACATAAAGAAATACTGTTGAAATGCATCATGCCGCATCGGTCTGAAGCCAAAGGCAAGTTTGCCCCAAATTACAGGGGTCGTTCGTGATAAGGAGAGTGAGAGTGTTGTCCAATGTTGCTTTTAGTTAACAGATGTAGTAGGCAAATGTGTGGATATGGTTATCAGGTCTGGCACAATAAAAAGATATTACGAATGTTTTCCCTGTTTTGCTTGATTGCATGTTGTTTGTACTCGGCATGTTTTGGAGGTTGGAATGACGAAGGCATTTTGTTCTGTTATCTAAACACTTTATCCGTTGTTACCCCTTTGAGCCTTATTTATTTTCTTTCATACCCCTCTTTTGGAATCAGTAGCAAAGTTCAGAAACGCAAGCGTAAAGGATAAGTAAAGAAAAAAGCGAAAGGATAAGTAAAGGAAAAGAGAGAAAAGAAAAATGAAAATGACAAAAGAAGAAGAAAAGAAAAAGAGTAGAAAAAGAAAAAGAAAAAGGAAAAAAAAAAGAAAAGGCAGAAGAAAAAAAAGAAGAGAAAATGGAAGGAAAAGAAAGGAAAAATCACAACAACAAAGTAATTCTTATACATGAACTACGTTCGACTTGATTCCTTTTAAGGATACGTAGGCAGCCTCACGGTTCGGTCCCATCAAAACAAAAATCCAAAAATCCCCAAGCAAAGAAACTGGGGCAGAAGTTGTGGTTGTTGTAAGAAATGTGATTCCGAAGTTGTAATCTTGAACCCATTTGAATTGTTTTGAGCCTTTTGATACCCTCTTTCTAACCCATCCAAAAGCCCACATTACGGTCCAAAGAAAGACCTTCTGATCAGTCTTCGAGAGATGCCAAGTCGAGCAAGTAGAGGTGATTTATATAAGGGGCAACACTCCTGTCCGAACAAGGAAATGAAAAATGAGAGGGTCTTATTGATGAAAACCCTCACGGGTACCGCAAGACGATGAAAGCTGAGAGAAATCAAAAATGAGAGAGTCTTATTGGTGAAAACCTTCACGGGCATCATAAGGCGACGGTGAGTTGAGAGAAAGACCAAAATGAAAGAGGCTTGATGGTGAAAACCCTTTGGGCACTACAAGTCGAATAAGGATTGAGAGTCAGATGGGAAATCACCAGACGGAGATTGTGAAAGATGACCAACGACGGAGCATCGAAGCCCAGTTTCACGGTTTGGGGGTATAACAGGAGCTGAACATCAGATTTGCTTAACAGAATAGGCCGCAGGTGCATGTCATGGTCATTAGAGTTGGTATCCACATCCGATAGGTTTCTACTTTGTAGTTTCCTTGTTAGGAATCATCTCTTTCCATTGTCCTCTACTCTGTTCCTTTTGTCTTGTTTACTTCCTTTTCTTGAGTCAATTCGGTCATAACAAGTGAGAAATGATTTCAAAATTTGCCATCAGCTTTCCAATTGCACAAAACGGGATCTGGCTAGTACATGAAAGTGTCATAAGTCAAGAAAGAACAACAAGCGCACTGAGTTGGTAACAATCAACATGCTTTGGGATTCGTGCAAAATACAAAGGCTTGGTACATATCAATTCATGAATAATGCAACAGATGGAGGGTGTTGGGTGAATGGATCAAAGGCATTTTCTGTGGCAAGATTGACAAAAGTTGGTTAACCAGTGACAAGCAAGGTCTTCCAAGCAGAAATCAAAGTTATCATGGCAAATGAGGGAGCCGTAGACCTCTAGGACAGGACCAGGGGTTGAGTCAAGAAAGAACAGCATACACACTGAGTGGGTGGCAATTGACGTGCTTTGAGATTCATGTGAAACAAAAAGGTTTGGTAAATGTTAGTTCATGAGCAATGCAACAGATAAAGGGTATTAGGTCTGAACGGTAAAGAGGTATTTTCTGTGATAAGGGTGGCAAAGAAATTGGTTAGTCAATAAGCAAGCAACGTCTTTCCAAGGTGAAATCAAAGTTATCATGGCAAGTGAAGGAGCAATCGCCCTCAAAGTCAAGGCCACAATCCAACCACCATGTTTAAACTCACAAGTTTTCTTTGTCTGAAACAGGGACGGAAGCTATGTTCATACCAAAGCTGGGAAGCTTGAAATTTTCAGGTGTAATGCCCCAATTCTGCTTACGCAAAGNCCCCAAACAAGAATAGGAGAGACATAGGTCGCCCGTAAAGTTAAGGTGTGTAAATGATTTTTCCGGACAAGTTTGATGGGTAATTTATGCATTATCTCATTTTTTTATATTGTTATTGTTGTTATTGTATATAGCCTAAATCTTCTGTACATATACTTCTCCTGCGGAAAAAGAATGTGGTTGTGCTATTTAGAAAGAGGAAGTGAAATAGTTTTTATACCATGTTTATAAAGTATTTTTAAGTACAATAAATTGTGATTTTAAAAAGAAAAAAATGTGGATTTTGATAGTAAAAGTTTAAGAAGCTGATGTTCAAATTTCCACTAAAATTAATCCAGCTTTTCCCTCTCTTTCAAATATACATATACAGAATGATTTCCTATGCACACTAACAGTTTTAATAAAAGAAAAATGTCCATAGAAAATATTACTCCCTCCGGTTCATAATAAGTGACCAGTTTTCTTTTTCATTTTGGTTCAAAATAAGTGTCCAGTTATGTAATCAAGAAAGAATTCAATTTGTTTTTACAAAATAACCCCTATATACATATCCCTAAAAAGTTTTTTTATTCACATTAAATGTTTAATTAGGAGTAGTTTAGTCATAGTAGGTATTTTTGTATAGAATTTAGTTTTTCTTAACGGGCGTGCTAAAAACAAATTGATCACTTATTGTGAACCGGAAGGAGTACTATGTTATTTTTACAGAGCTTATGTGTTATTTGGTTGGGTTTATCCATTCGGTGTCCGGTACTCGTATTGGAGTCTGACTATGTCCGAATAGAGGAAACGCTCGCTAATAGGTAGGATTTTTTTTATCTCTATGGCTCGAACCCAAGACCTCTAATTAACAGCTTGTTTGGATGGTTGTTCCTCGTTATATTGTATTGTATTGTTATCCCAAAACAATATTTATTTTGATTGTTTCATTAAAATTGGTTGTATTGTATTGTTAAATTCATTGTTCCGGAACAATGAAAAGTCCCCTTTTTGGAAACAACCAATTTGGTGTGGTGGGATTGTTTTCTATTTTTCTTTCCAATTATGCCCTAACTTATTACTCCACAATTCTATTTTACCCTTTATCTTTTTTCTATTTTAACTCCAAATCTCCAACTTATAACCTACTTTATTTTTTTCCAGACCAATGTTAAAGGTGTTTTGCTGCCTTCTGTTTTATTTTTCTCCTAATTTGCTTGTAACTCAATTCTAATTAGTTGTGCTCCTTTGTTTTGCTTTCTTCTGTCTCGCTCCTTTGTTCTTCTTTCTTATTGTGTTTTGCCTTCTTCTATTTTATTTTTTAAAATTATTTTTATGCATAATTTTTGATAAATTTAATATTTAAACAATTGAGGGTATTTTAGTAAACTTATCAGTTACAGTACAGTACGATACAGTTAAACCAAACAACAAAATATTATTTAACAATAACAAACAATACAATCTATCCAAACATTGTATTCATAAAACGATACGGTACAATACGATACAATACGATACAATACATTATAAAACGATAGGAAACAATGATCCAAACAAAGTGTAAGGGTGAATGAATCCTATACATCCCACCACATGGCATTTCTAATCTATTTCTATAAAAGAATCATATATAACTAAAATAACACTTAAAATGAGTTACACAAAACGAGATGATTGAAATGACATTTATATTGGGTTATACAAAACGAGTTCTCCTATGCTGATAAAAGAATTCATTTTACTATATAATTTTGGTATTTGAAAATTAGAGTTGTGTTTGGACAAAATATAATTTTGGGTTGTTTTTGAAGTTTTATGAGTGATCTGAGCGAAAATTTTAAAAAACAGCTTTTTGGAGTTTTAAATTTTCGAAAAATTCCAACCAAAATTTGATTGCATTAATTCCAAATGTCAAATATGTGTGGAATCAAAGTATGCTAAGCATCCTTATAAGTCCGTTGAAAGGAATTCAAGTCCTTTAGACTTAATTCACACAGATATTTGTGACATGAAGTCAACACCATCTCGCGGTGGGAAAAAGTATTTTATTACTTTTATTGACGATAGCACGAGATATTGCTATGTTTATTTACTTAATAGTAAAGATGAGGCAATTGATGCTTTCAAGCAATACAAGAGTGAAGTTGAAACACAACTAAACAAAAAGATCAAAATGATAAGAAGTGATAGGGGTGTCGAATATGAATCTCCTTTTGAAGAAATATGTTTGGAAAATGGCATTATTCACTAAACAACTGCCCCTTACTCTCCACAATCTAACGGAATTGCGGAGAGAAAGAATCGAACATTGAAGGAGATGATGAATGCGTTGCTGATAAGTTCTGGCTTACCACAAAACTTGTGGGGGGAAGCTATACTTACAGCTAACCGAATAATCAACCGTGTACCTCATAGTAAAACACAGTCCATTCCTTATGAAAAGTGGAAAGGAAGGAAGCCCAGCTTGAAATACTTCAAAGTGTGGGGGTGTCTAGCTAAGGTACAAGTTCCTAAACCTAAAAGGGTTAAGATAGGTCCAAAAACGGTTGATTGAGTATTTGTTGGATATGTAACCAATAGCAAGGCATATCGTTTTCTGGTTCATAAGTTAGAAAATCCGGAGATTCACGTTAATACGATAATAGAATCAGATAATGCTAAATTCTTTGAAACTATTTATCCGTATAAAAAGGAAAGTGAAGTGACATACCAAAAGTCAAAACGACCTCGGGAGGAGAAAACAGATGGTATGTCTAATGAAGAAAATCCGAGAAGAAGTAAACGTCAACGGACATCTACTTTATTCGGTCCAGATTTTCTGACATTCCTGCTAGAAAATGAGCCTCGTACCTTCAAGGAAGCAATGTCTTCCTCAGAAGCACAATATTGGAAAGAAGCTGTCAATAGTGAAATAGAATCCATATTGAGCAACCATACATGGGAATTGGTTGACCTTCCTCCAGGTAATAAAACATTGGGTTCTAAATGGATTTTAAAAAAAAATGAAAGACGATGGTACTATTGACAAATACAAGGCAAGACTTGTTGTCAAAGGATTTAGACAGCGAGAAGGTCTTGACTATTTTGACACATACTCGCCGGTAACAAGAATTACATCCATTCGGATGCTAATAGCGTTAGCCGCCTTGTATGATCTTCAAATCCATCAAATGGATGTAAAAACAGCCTTCTTAAATGGTGATTTAGAGGAAGAAATCTACATGGACCAACCTGAAGGGTTTGTGGTTTCGGGAAAAGAAAAGAAGGTGTGTCGTCTTGTTAAGTCTCTTTATGGACTAAAACAATCACCCAAGCAATGGCATGCGAAATTCGACCAAACAATGTTGTCAAATGGCTTTAAGATTAATGAATGTGATAAATGTGTTTACATTAAGAACGTTCCAAATCATATAGTCATTGTTTGCTTATATGTTGATGATATGCTAATAATGAGCAAAGACATTGCCGACATTCAAGCTACTAAGCGCATGCTTGCTAGTAAGTTTGATATGAAAGACTTAGGAGGTGACGATGTAATTCTAGGAATTAAAATCAAGAGGACTCCTCAGGGTCTAGCTTTGTCTCAATCACATTACGTGAAAATGGAACTTGAAAAATTCAAACATTTGGAATTTAGAAGTGCAAGAACTCCAATTGACTTAAATCATCATCTTATAAAGAATAAAGGTGAAAGTACGTCTCAATTGGAGTATGCTCGTGTGTTGGGAAGCTTAATGTACATCATGAACTGTACACGACCTGATATAGCTTGTGCGATTAGTAAACTTAGTCGATTCACAAGTAATCCCAACAAACATCACTAGGTAGCAATGAAATGAGTTCTGGGATATTTGGAATATACCCAAGACTACGCTTTGCACTACAATAAAATTCCTGCGGTTATCGAAGGATATAGTGATACAAATTGGATAACCGGCTCAACAGAATCAAAGTCCACAAGTGGATATGTTTTTACTATTGGTGGAGGAGAAGTATCTTGGAAGTCTTCCAAATAAACGTGCATCGCTCGTTCTACAATGGAATCAGAGTTTATAGCTTTGGATAAAGCCGGTGAAGAAGCTGAATGACTTCGAAATTTCTAAGAAGACATTCCGTTCTGGCCAAAACCTTTGGCTCCTATTTGCATACATTGCGATAGTGAGGCTGCAATAGGACGGGCAGGGAGCGTTATGTATAATGGAAAGTCTCGTCATATACAACGAAGACATAACACCGTTAGACAACTACTTTCTAGTGTAATTATCACTATTGATTATGTAAGATCAAAGGATAATGTGACGGATCCGCTTACAAAAGGCTTAACTAGAGAGGGAGTTGAGAAATCATCTAAGGGAATGGGACTATGGCCGAGGACAAGTCAACATGGCGGTAACTCTACCTAGAATTTTGGATGTTCCGAGATCTAGGTTCAAGGAGATCAAACAAAGTTGTGATTGACCGGTTCAACATTGTCAAAATAAAATCTTTGGTCCTTCTCGTGATGAAGACAATGTTCAGTAACAAGGATAGAACTTTACACGTTCTTTAATGATTACCTAAGTTTGATGTGGTAGTTATCAAATAGTGTCAATCTTAAGGATTACACGCTTAGGAATCACCTATGTAAGTGTGAAGTGGAAGCCGCTTCAATGAGAATTCTGTAAGGCCAATTCTCTACGCACTTATGAGACCAGGCGGTGTTCATGGCTGAAACGAACACAACAATGAGAACTAAAAGACGGTTAAGGTTTTATTGTGTGACATATGGTTGTCTAGGTATACACTAAAGTTCGACGGTTCAAAGATATCAAATCTACCGATTGACCGAGTATATCCGACATATGTTCACTACGGAAAGTTCAAAGGGAAACCTACTTATCCAGATGCAATTAATCCTTACTTGCAAATCACACAGCTTTCATCTATGATCTTTCTTGATACAACCATTCCCATTCATGTGGGGGATTGTTGGACTTTAAGCCATTGGGCTTTAAAGTAGAAGAAGTATGAATTGGAAATGGAGGGAAATAAAATGGAGGAAAAAATAAAAATTTGAAGAAGTGAACTTTTGTCTTGCACTTTGTCCCTCATTGGTGAGGGACAATCACATTTGTATGCTTATATATAGAATCACTTCTTAAAGCTCTTAAAAGGAGTTGAAGAGAATGAACCCTCGCGCCGTCGTCGTCGCTCGCTCGGCTCGGCTTCGGCTTTGGCTTTGGCTTTCGCTTTGGATTTGGATTTGGATTTGGATTTGTCAAATGATCGATCGATAAGATTATTTTTGGACAAAATTTCTTTAATTATTTAATAATTAATTAAATGCCAAATCACTGCTGAAAATACGCCAGAACCCTGCTGAAGATTCAGAGGGACTCTCTGGCCGCGGTTCTACCGTAACCGCGGTAGAACCGCGGCAGGCAGATTCAGAGAGCCTCTCTGACCGCGGTTCTGCCGTAACCGCGGTAGAACCGCGGCAGGCAGCGTATTCTTCTGAAAAGGCACCTTTTTCAGACACCTCTTCTGATAATTGCCTATAAATTATGAGGCAAGACTCCATTTTCTACACACGAAAAATACTCCAGAACTTCTTTCTTTTTGAATATACTGCATCCTAATTCGCAGTCAATCTCTCTCCAATTCGTAAGTGTGATTTTGCTCCGTTCTTTGAGTTCGTTGGGATCCTGCAGTTTGTATTGCCACTGTTGCAGGAAGGTTTATCCCGTTTTATCCTGGGAGGATTTAATCCATTACCTTGGCAACTTGTGAGGGGGTTAAAATTCCTTAAGGACACACAAGAAACTTGTGGACTCGAAATATTTCTGATTCTCTACTATTTTCCAGATTTCTTTAATTCTTCTAACAATTTCTTTTTCTGATTTTGTGTTTTAACACAGTAACGCTAACACTCTTAAAGTGGCAAGGAATCCAAAGAACAAAGTTAGGCTGCAAGGAAGAGCTGGCATGGATAGAAAAATAGCTAAAGGTAGAAGTGGAGGAGCAGAACTATGCAGAATGTCCTTAGCAGCAACAATTTATCATATCTGGCGAGAGGAATAATGTTATTTTCCAACAGGAAAATAGACCAGCTAAAGCCATAATCAGATCAATCATCCAGGAAATTCATGTTAGAGCTACCATATTCCCTAGGCTAGGAAGGACAATGAGCACTTTGAATTGGTACCCTGATGTAATGTAACAGTGCTAAACATAGAAATGGAGAAGAGTAGGAAGGGTAGTAAAATCCTTACTGGGGCTGCATGTCCAGTGGGAATATAGAAAACAGGAAGTTCAGTTTTCGCTATGCTGTAAATATTTATACTTGGTAAATAAAATCATTTAATTACCAAAAAAAAAATTCTAATGTACAATGCCAAGTGTTATCTACTATTATTAACAACCTTGAGATAGGAACGGACGCCATATAGTTTATGTTAGCTTTTCTATATGTAGAAGTTTTTTAGTATATTCTTTTTTTTTTTTCCCTTTTTCCTATTTCATTTTCAATTTAAGAAGGAAAAAAAAAAAGATTTATTATTCTTCATCAGTGTTTCCTTTTGATTTGTCAAACGCTTTTCGATACTATAGTACTGTACGTGTTTTAATTTTTAATTTTTAATTTTTCAAAATTTTTATTTATAGTATTCCCACTTCTTAGATATAGTATAATACAGTAAAATGGAGAAGTCACTTCATTTAGATGAAGCTAAAGGCATCTCATGGTGCTGCTTCTATGTAAATTTGGTGAAGAAGTCTTAAATTGAGAGTTTAAAATATTTTAAACTGTTAATGTAGTTTTACCGGTTATAATAGTAGTTTATCTAATTGTAATATAGTTCATGTTTATCCATTGTAATACTTCATCGTAAAATTATGAATAACTATTCTATTAGTAAAGATTAACATTCTTTTATATGACATTGATCTATTACTTAAACATATTTTAAATTTCTACCGCGCGCGAAACGTCTGCAGATTTACTAGTTTATTTATACAATAGAGAGAGAAAGAAGATAAACGCTTTTAAAGGATATATTCATGTAAAATATAATTATTGTAAAAAATATATATTTATAATATATATTATATATGCCTGAAAACTTTGCTCAATTATTTTGTTCTATTATGATGTATGCCCTAGAACTGTTTTTCCTTTTTTACTTTATAAATAAGAGTTATTTATTCAATAGATAATACCTTAACAAACTAGGAATAATACCTTAACAAACTTACTAGAGTATTATGTAGAACTACGAGTGAAGCTATATTTAGTTTTCTTGGATGAGAAGAAAAAAAGTCAAGAAAAAGTTGTCGAAATTATTCAAAACTATACAAATCTACTTCTACTTCTTAAATTATTTTTGGTATTCGACAAGGGCGGCTCTGGTGTAAGGTAGGCGAAACCATTGCCTTAGACCCCTAAATATTCAACGCCCAAAAAATATATAATTTTATAATTATATATTAGTTAATAAAACATTTCAAATTTTATATTTTTTAAAATTTGGTAGAGATGTATAGATTTGATTGAGTTACTCCCTCCGGTTGTTTTTGTTGTTGTTGTTTTTACCCATATTAAAAAATTATCTTTTAACATTAATTAGCAATGAAATTGACTATATTGACATTTACTATTTCTTCCCTTTTTCTTTTCATTTTTTTAATATTTGACATAATATCATTTTGGAATTTGGGAAGTGATGATTAGCAACTCCCAGAATCGAAGCAACCAGCAGAACTCATTGAAGACTTTGCGAGCATCAAAGATTATTTCAAATTTTCAGCAAGAAATCTCAATTTGTCATGGAGCTAAAAATTTCAACATTTCCTCTCCAATTTTTTATTTTACAAAATAATTAACATAGAGTGATCATCATATTTTATAACAAGTAGTACGTGGATTACTAGAGAAGTGAAACACCAATCTGAGATGGATGAATTCAATTGCATTGGAAAATAAACATAACACATACCCAACACTATTTACTTCAAGGCAATTTTGAATAAAAAAATTAATTCACTCTTGAAATTTGGAAAAAATTAAATATTTTGGACCACAAAAGGGCCAAAAAATCAGATAAAGTTGACGGATGGAGTAATATGATAAATATTTTCTCTCAATTAAATTAAATAATATATTGACCTTTTTATCAATTTTACTTTTCTTCTATGTATACCTTTTTTTTCCTCACGATTTTACTGTAACAACCCGGCCGGCCGTTTCGAAAATTTAAGCTCCGTTCGGCGGCGTAAGGTCTTGAGCAGTTTCATACATGTGTATCGACTTGCGTGCGTGGTTGGACTCGGTTACCGGATGATTCAGAGTCGAATTGGAAGAAAGAACCTAGTTTTGGAAGCTTAAGCAGTGAGAATTTGACCGGAATTTGAGTTTTATGTAAACGACTCCGAAATGAGTTTTGGATGATCTCAACAGATTCGTATGGTGATTTCGAACTTAGGCATGTTTTCAGATTTAGATTTGGAGGTCCGTAGAGCAATTTGTAGCATTTTGGCGAAAATTGAAAAAGTTGAAGTTTGGAAAATGGAGAGGTTTGACCAAGAGTTGACTTTTATAATATCGGGGTCGAATGCAATTCCGCGAGTTGGAACATCTCTGTTATGTCATTTGGACTTGTCTGCAAAAATTTAGCGTCATTCCGTGTTGATTTGATTGGTTTCGGCACGAGTTTTAGAAGTTGGAAAATTTGAAAGTTCATAAGTTTGAATCTTGGTGCGATTCGTAGTTTTGGCGTTGTTTGTTATGATTTGAGACCCCGAGCGAGTCTGTATTAAGCTATAGAGCTTGTTTGTATGTTTAGGCGGGGTCCCGGGGGCCTCGGGTATGTTTCGAACGAGTTTCGGATGTTTTGTATGGTTTTTGAACATGTCTGATTTTTGGTATTTTCGCACCTGCGACCTTGGAGCGCTTGTGCGGCTCCGCTTCTGCGTGAGAATGGCCGCTTCTGTGGTCATGAAGGCCTGGAAGTTTCTCGTTTCTGTGGAGGCTGGTGCGTAGGTGCGTTGACCGCTTTTGCGGTCTAGCAATCGCACCTGCGATGTATCTCGCTTCTGCAGTTTCCCCTTTCGCTTCTGCGGTGCCGCTGGTGCGGCCGTAAATTTGCAAATGCGGTTCTAGGCCTGGTTAGCTGAGTCCGTAGATGCAGACTCTTTTCTCGCAAATGCGTTTGCAAAGATGCGCTTAATTGCCCGTAGATGCGGAAAATGCTGGGCAGAATCATATAAGTCGAGGGTTTGGTCATTTCTTCATATTTTGAGTTTTAAACTTCAGATTTGGGAGCTTCCTTTGGGGTTTATCAAGCAAATCAATTGGGTAAGTGTTCTTCACCTAGAATCTAACATATTCCATGATTTTATCTTCATTTTCATCATTTAATTTGTGTTTTGAGTTGAGGAAAATGTTGGTTTTTTGAGGAAAATTTCTAAAATGAAAAATCATGATTTGAGGGACGAAATAGTATCAGAATTTGATAATTTTTGTATGGTTGAACTCGTATCGGAATGGGTATTCGGTTTTTGTAAAATTTGTCGGGTTCCAAGGTGCGGGCCCGGGGGTCGACATTTGGACCGATATTTGGATTTTGTTAAGGATTGAGACTTTATGATCCGGAATAGTTTCTTATGAGTTTTGTTTGTGCTTTGAAGTTATTTTTGTTAGATTTGAGCCATCCGCAGTTCTTTTCACCTGAGAAGTTCATTTTAGAGTATCGGTCTGTCTTCTTTGAGGTAAGTATCTTGCCTAACCTTGTGTGGGGGATTTTTCCTTTGGATTTGAGTCTTCTATGCTGATTGTTGTCCGTGTACGCGAGGTGACGAGTGCGTGCTCGGAATTATTTGTGAAAAATTAGCCTTTTAGGGTTCTTAGGTCCTTATATTCATTAAGTAGGAAGTTGTTCTTGATATGATTGAGTTTCCTATCTATTAGATTCATCTCTATATGCTTTAATTGGAATTAATTGCTTTATGATTCACTCTTCTTACTTATTTGACTCTTATTTTGTTCAACTAAAGATTTTTACCTCTCTTATTGTCATGCTATCTTTTCATAAATGCTTGTCTTATTTGGAAATCATTATTATCTCTCTTGAAATTGTTAGTCTTATTGAAGTTGTGATTATCTTTCCTCTGCCGATCCTTAATTGAAATTGATGTATATTTTCGTAATTACCCAATCTTAAAAGAAGTTTTGATATTCTATATTTAATTGACATATCCTTATTTGGAAATTGTTCGATTTGTGTTGGCTCATGTGTTGTTGTTGAACGGTATGTTGTGGGATCGCTGTTATATATTATTCTCTTCCTTGTGAGTTGTTCTATTTACACCTAACATTCTCTACTACGGTTATTCCTTGTGAGCTAGTTCTAACGTTTCTTATGGTCCAAAGTTGTTGAGTTGATTTACTTGCCACACTCTTGTATTTATTTTAATTGTTGTTGTTGTACCTATTATTGTGATGCACGAGGTTTCTGTCGTACCGTTGTTTCTATTGATATTTGCACATGGGGCGTGACAAGACGGGATATATATATATATATCATATGTGGCGAGACAAGGTAGAAATATTATAATGCACGTGTGGCGAGACAAGGCGAGCACTTACTATGTTATTATTGCACATGTGGCGAGACAAGGTGGGTTATGTCAGGGATTGATTATAATGATTTGTGTTGGCCTGGGGCAATTCTTATTATTGATATTATGTTGTGGTACTCTTACCTGTATGAGCTTTACCTTTTGAAAGTTGTGAGCAACATTTGACGTGTTATCCATTCTTTTCCTTATGCTTATTAGCTGGTATGAACTATGTTAGGATACTCGCACAAGCATACACGTAGTTAGGCCTTCTTACCGGATAAATGGTTCCCTTGATACTGTTGAGTGTAGATGTGCATCTTTGTTTACTTGCCCCCCATGTGATAGAGACTCTATTTGGCACACGAGTGGTCAGAGTGATTATGAGGTGTAATGAGGGCGCAAGATGCCAAGTGTTAGGGTTCAAGTATTGAGACTCGTGGGTTGATTTGTCCGAGGTTTGATACCTCGTGGAGTTTGTTGACTAAGACTTGATGTGAAAGTAGTTATAGTTGCTGGATTATTATTTTTCCTTGCTGTATTTGTGATTTCGGAGTTAGATTGTATTTTCATTTACTCTTCTATGTCATTTCTCTCTATGTTCTGCCGATACTTGTTGTTTCCTTTCTTATTGCAATTTTTGTGTTGTTAACCAAATTGCGTAGTATTTATGTTGAAATCATACATTGTTGTTCCTATATTTATATTTGTTCAGTTTATTAGACCAGTAGGTGTCTTGACTGTTCCTCGTTACTACTCCACCAAGGTTAGTCTTGATACTTACTAGGCACCGCCGTGGTGTGCTCATACTACACTTCTGTACTTTTTTTGTACAGATCTAGGTGTTGATTGTTAGTAGCTGTGTGGATTCTTGCCGAGGAGACTCAAGGTACACCTGCTGCTACATTCGCAGGTTTCGGAGTCACCTTCCTATTTTGTATTCACACTGTTGTATTTATTTCCAAACAGTTATATTTAGAAGTTGTAGCGAACTCTATAGAGCCTATGACTTGTACTACCAGGTTTTGGAAAATTATATATTTTGTAGAGATTTCATCTTCGAGACTGTTAAATTTAATTTATTATTGTTGTATCTAAGTACGAGTTAGCTTACCTAGTCCCTAAGACTATGTGCCATCACGATACCCAAACGGAGGGAAAATTGGATCGTGACAAGTTGGTATCAAAGCTCTAGGTTCATAGGTGCTACGAGTCATAAGGGTTTAGTAGAGTCTTGCGGATCAGTACGGAGACGTCTGTACTTATCTTCGAGAGGCTATAGAACTATAGGACAATGTCATTTCTTTCATTCCTATCGTGCGAGTTCATTGATCTCGAAATTTGAACTTTTATCGTTCCATTCTCTCACATATGGTAAGGACACAAGTTTTAGTTACCGATGACGTTGCTCCCAGAGCAAGTGTCACTAGAGGCAGAGGCCGACGAGGAGTACGCGTCGTAGCTAGAGCACCTACCAGAACAGTATTTGAGAAGCCGGCAGTAGCTCTAGACGGGGGGCAGATACCAGAGGCGCTTGTTGTTACCCCCCCGAACTTCAAGAGACTTTAGCACAGTTCCCGAGCATGCTTGGTACATTGGCTCAGGTGGGGTTGATTCCGGTTGCACCAAATACTTCACAGACTGGGAAAGAACTCAGACTCCAGCCGCCCACACTCCGGAGCAGCAAGTTCACATTGGTCCGGTTCCAGGTGTCGTGGCGACACAGCCTGTGGTTCCAGTTCAGCCCATGGTCAGGGCAGTAGCATCTGAGGAGGAGTAGCTTAGACTTGAAAGGTTCAAGAAATATGACCCTCCTACATTCAGTAGTTATGCTTCAGAGAGTGCACATGTTTTTTTTAGAGGAGTGTCATCGCATTCTTCGCACTATGGGTATTGTTGAGACAAGTGTAGTTGCTTTTACTACGTTCCGGCTTAGAGGAACGACTTATCAGTGGTGGAGAGCATATGAGTTGGGTATCCCGGCCAATGCAATTTCACTTACATGGGTTCAGTTTTTAGAGATATTCCTGATAGAGTTTGTACCTCAGTCCCTTCAGGATGCATGGCGCGCGAAGTTTGAGCAGCTGCGCCAGGGCACTATGTCAGTATCAGAGTATGCGATTAGATTCAGTGATTTGGCTAGACACGCACCGGCCTTGGTTTCTACAGTTCGAGAGAGATAGTCCGCCGGTTTATCGAGGGACTCCATCCCAACATCAGGACTAGCATGGCCCGGGAATTGGAGATAGATATTTCGTATCAGCAGACCGTGAGTATTTCTAGGAGGGTGCATGCTGGCTCAAAAAAGAGAGGAGAGAGAGGTCAGGTGAGGCCAGGAGAGAGAGGATATGCAGGGCCATGAGAGAGAGGGCAGGCGATTTCAGGAGAGAGAGGACAGCGAGGTGAGGAGGCCTCGTAGGCAGGAGAGATCTACTAGTCCTTATTTTGGAGGCAGGGTACGGCATGGTAGAGGTTTTGTGGGTCAGCCGGTTCATTTTGTACTTCAGGCTTCGCACAGTGTTTTAGGTACTTATGGGTCTCGAAGTACCCGTACCGCATAGTTCCTACAACCATGTCAGCAGCGAGGTTGCTTTGAGTGTGGAGATACTAGTCACCTGGTGAGAGATTGTCCCACACTTCGGACAGATGTGTCACAATGGGGTATTTAGGCGAGTAGGGGGCGCCCAAGAGGGGGAGGCCCGACCCGTTGATGTGTTTCATATGGTAGGCGTGAGGCCATTGTGCCAGATGATGTCATACAGGTATGATTTCAGTTTGTTATAGAGAAGCACCATCTGTATTGTTGTTTCAGTTCTGTTTATCGAGGTGAGTTTCCCTATTTGTTGCTCCACCTATAGGTTATGTTCATGTCTCAGTATTTTTGTTTATGTGTTTGCCCCTGTTAGTATATTCTATGAGTGGTAGCCCATGTCTATCATTTGTTTTCTATCCCTTATTTAGGGTTACGAGACTAGTAGTAAATTCCTGTTGTCCATTTCGGTAGGCTTGATGTGATTTTTGAGTATTCTGGTTACGAGCTGTGATATTTTCTTTATGCTCCACCGGTGTGGGAGCCAATACTTGTTGTGAATTGTGAAGGAGTTGATATATTGGGAGATTTCAGCTGGTTTGATGTTTATTCTACTTGTGATTTGAAGTTGAGGGCGGGACCCTCGCGATTTCTGGTGATTTGATATGTTTGAACCGGGTTGTGTATCGCGGTGGAAGTTATATCAGGATGAGATCCTTGTATTTGTTCATATGCTTTAATTCTTCCCTTGTTATATTGTTTTGTAGGTTAGTATTGTTAGAGAGTTGTGCCTGTCGGGCTTATTTGATAGTTCTCTTTTGTGTTTCTCTTTATATATTTAGTCATTTTTGTTCTGTGCTCCTTGAGTTAAGCTTGCGGGGTGTGTGCCCGGTGGTGTTAAATGTGACTTGTCGATTCTGGTGTTTAGTTATGAGACATTCGTGTTCTTGCTTCACTGTCAGTGTTATGGAGGTTTGAAACAGAGTTCTAGATATAGGGCTAATTGCCGGTGCTGGATTTGATTTTGGGTAGCTATTATGATCAGAAATATTATTATGGGCCTGTGTGTAATGTGTCATGTTGTGTGGTTGTACTCTATGGGAGTAGGCATAAGTGGTTACATCTAGCTGGGACTTATACCGGGTGTGGATTTCGAATCGAGTCTTTTGCAGACGAACGGATGGTGAAAATATTGACTCTAAAGCTTATTGACGTTGGTAGAAGGGATATATTATGGTTGAGATGGTGTTGTCATGCTTATGTGGATTGGGATGACTGGGACACCCGCGGGTGTATGTTAGAAGTGTGCATTCAGTGATTTGATGACTTAGAGGGGATTCTTGGCACGTTCGAGGACGAACACTTGTTTAAGAGGGGAAGGATGTAAGACCCGGTCGGTCATTTCGAGAATTTAAGCTCTGTTCGGCAGCATAAAGTTTTGAGTAGCTTCATCTTATGTGTATCGGCTTGCGTGCATGGTTGGATTCAGTTACCGGATGATTCAGAGTCGAATTGGAAGAAGGAATCTAGTTTTGGAAGCTTAAGCGGTGAGAATTTGACCTGAATTTGACTTTTGTATAAACGGCTCCGTAATGAGTTTTGGATGATCTCAACAACTTCATATGGTGATTTCGAACTTAGGAGTATTTTCGGATTTGAATTTGGAGGTCCGTAGAGCAATTTAGAGCATTTCGGCGAAAGTTGGAAAAGTTGAAGTTTGGAAAATGGAGAAGCTTGACCAAGAGTTGACTTTTGTGATATCGGGGTCGGAATGTGATTCCGCAAGCTGGAACATCTCCGTTATGTCATTTGGGACTTGTCTGCAAAAATTTAGCGTCATTCCGAGTTAATTTGATTGGTTTCCTCACGAGTTTTAGAAGTTGGAAGATTTGAAAGTTCATAAGTTTGATTCTTGGTGCAATTCATAGTTTCGACGTTGTTTGTTATGATTTAAAACCCCGAGCGAGTTCGTATTAAGTTATAGAACTTGTTTGTATGTTTAGGAGGGGTCCCGGGGACCTCGGGTATGTTTCAGATGAGTTTTAGATGTTTTGCATAGTTTTTGAACATGTATGATTTTTGGTGTTTTCGCACCCGCGACCTTGGAGCGCAGGTGCGACTCCGCTTCTGCGTGAGAATGGCCGCTTCTGCGGTCATGAAGGCCTGGCAATTTCTCGCTTCTGTGGAGGCTGGCGCGCAGGTGCGTTGACCGCTTTTGCGGTCCAGCAATCGCACATGCGATGTATCTCGCTTCTGCAGTTTCCCCTTTCTCTTCTGCGGTGCCGCTGGTGCGGCCGTAAATCTGCAGATGTGGTTCTAGGCCTGGTTAGCTGAGTCCGTAGACGCAGACTCTTTTCTCGCAAATGCGTTTGCATAAATGCGCTTAATTGCCCGCAGATGCGGAAAATGCTGGGCAAAATCATATAAGTCGAGGGTTTGGTCTTCATATTTTGAGTTTTAAACTTCGGATTTGGGAGCTTCCTTTGGGGTTTATCAAGCAAATCGATTGGGTAAGTATTCTTCACCTAGAATCTAACATATTTCATGATTTTATCTTCATTTTCATCATTTAATTTGTATTTTGAGTTGAGGAAAATCTTCGTTTTTTTGAAGAAAATTTCTAAAATGAAAAATCATGATTTGAGGGACAAAATAGTATCGGAATTTGATAATTTTTGTATGGTTGAACTCGTATCGGAATAGGTATTCGATTTTTGTAAAATTTGTCGGGTTCCAAGCTGCGGGCCCGGGGGTCGACTTTTGGACCGATTTTTGGATTTTAATAAAGATTGAGACTTTATGATCCATAATAGTTTCGTATGAGTTTTATTTGTGCTTTGAAGTTATTTTGGTTAGATTTGAGCCATCCGGAGGTCTTTTCACCTGAGAAGTTCATTTTAGAGTATTGGTCTGTCTTCTTTGAGGTAAGTATCTTGCCTAACCTTGTGTGGGGGATTTCCCCTTAGGATTTGAGTCTTCTATACTGATTGTTGTCCGTGTACGCGAGGTGAAGATTGCGTGCTCGGACTTATTTAGGGAAAATTGGCCTTTTAGGGTTCATAGGTCCTTATGTTCACTAAGTAGGAAGTTATTCTTGATATGATTGAGTTATCTATCTATTAGTTTCACCTCTACATATTTTAATTGGAATTAATTTCTTTATGATTCACTCTTCTTGCTTATTTGACTCTTATTTGGTTCAACTAAAGATTTTTACATCTCATATTGTCATGCTATCTTTTCATTACTGCTTGTCTTATTTGGGAATCATTATTATCTCTCTTGAAATTGTTAGTCTTAATTGAAGTTATGATTATCTTTTCTCTGCCTATCCTAAATTGCAATTGATGTATATTTTCGTAATTACCTAACCTTAAAAGAAGTTTAGATATTCTGTATTTAATTGATATGTCCTTATTTGGAAATTGTTCGATTTGTGTTGGCTCCCTTGTTGTTGTTCAACGGTATGTTGTGGGATCGCTGTTACATATTATTCTCTTCTTTGTGACCTGTTTTGTTTACGCCTATCATTCTCTATTGCGTTTATTCCTTGTGAGCTAGTTCTACCGTTTCTTATGGTCCAAAGTTGTTGAGTTGATTTACTTGTCGCACTCTTGTATTTATTGTCATTGTTATTGTTGTGCCTGTTATTGTGATGCACGAAGTTTCTACCATGTGGTTGTTGTTATTGTGATGCACGAGGTTTCTGTTTCTGCCGTGCCGTTGTTTCTATTGATATTTGCACATGAGGTGTGACAAGGCGATATATATATATATATATATATACATATATATATATATGTGTGTGTGTGTGTGTGTGTGTGTGTGTGGGTTACGCATGGGGCGAGACAAGGTAGGAACATTATAATGCACGTGTGGCGAGATAAGGCGGGAACTTACTATATTATTATTGCACACGTGGCGAGACAAAGTGGGCTATGTCAGGGATTGATTATGATGATTTGTGTTGGCCTGGGGACATTCTTATTGTTGATATTATGTTGTGGTACTCTTACCTGTATGAGCTTTACCTTGTGAATGTTGTGAGCAATATTTTACGTGTTGTCCGTTCTTTTCCTTATGCTTATTATCTAGTATGAACTATGTTAGGACACTTGCACAAGCATGCACGTAGTTAAGACTTCTTACCGGATAAATGGTTCCCTTGATACTGTTGAGTGTAGATGTGCGCCTTTGTTTACTTGCCCCCCACCCTATGTGAGAGTGACTTTATTTGGCACACGAGTGGTCAGTGTGATTATGAAGTGTACTGAGGGCACATGATGCCAGTGTTAGGGTTCAGGTATTGAGACTCGTGGGTTGTGATTTGTCCGAGGTTCGGTACCTCATGGAATTTGTTGACTAAGACTTGATGTGAAAGTAGTTATAGTTGTTGTATTATTATTTGTCCTTGCTGTATCTGTGGTTTCGAAGTTAGATTGTGTTTTCGTTTACTCTTCTATGTCATTTCTAACCGTGTTCTGTCGATACTTGTTGTTTTCTTTTTTATTGCAATTTCTGTGTTGTTAACCATATTGTGTAGTATTTATGTAGAAATCATACACTGTTGTTCCTATATTTATATTCGTTCAGTTTATTAGACCAGTAGATGTCTTGACTGTTCCTCGTTACTACTCTACCGAGGTTAGTCTTGACACTTATTGGGCACCGTTGTGGTGTGCTCATACTACACTTCTGTACATTGTTTGTACAGATCCAGGTATAGATCGTTAGTAGCTGGGCGGATTCTTGCCGAGGGGACTCAAGGTAAACCTGTTGTTGCATTCGCAGGCTTCAGAGTCACCTTCTTATTTTGTATTCACACTGTTGTATTTATTTCCAAACAGTTATATTTAGAAGTTGTAGTGAACTCTATAGAGCTTATGACTTGTACTACCCGATTTTGGAAAATTATATATTTTGTACAGATTTCTGCTTCGGGACTGTTAAATTTCATTTATTATTATTGTATTTCAGTACGAGTTAGGCTTACCTAGTCCCTAAGACTAGGTGCCATCACGATTCCCAAATGGAGAGAAAATTGGGCCGTGATATTTACTTTCTAATTTTAACTCAGATTCTCTAAATTAGCTATTCCTTTTGGCACATTCATACCTCAAAAAGCAAGTTCTTTTATGTCTTTTTTTTTACCTAAGAAATTTTCTAGGCAAATGTCCTATGTTAAAAAAAAAACTCGATGAGTAATGCGTTCACCCCTTTATCATTTTCACTTAATACCATATTTTTGTATAGAAGAAAATTTAATATCATGACGTGCGCCTATCCGACACGTCATGCGTATGCGTTGCTCTCTCACATTAGGCCTTTTTAGAGTCTTATTATTCTACGGATTTTTGAAAAAAGTTCAAGAGTCTTTTAATATATTAATTTTAGCCATCAATTTCATTGAGACCATTGTCGCACAAACGTATTGTTCAACCAACTTCATTTGCATTTGTTAACTGAATGGCACATTCGCTGTCTTTAGTGTTCTTAATTGGAACTCTATAAAATTTAATTGAGAAAGTCAAGAATGGATGGGTGACTCAAAGGAAGGCAAGTAAAACCTTGATTTAGGCCCTTGAGATTTTGAGGCCCAAAAAATCTTAATAGTGAATTTTATAATTTTATTTTAGCTTAGACAATATTAAAGTTTGCAGAAAAATAAAAAGTATAAAGTTTTGTAAAAAGGAAAGAAAAAAAGATTGTTGATTATTTAACAGTCAAATACTTTAGAACCTTGAATCAAACTACTTATATTTTTATATTGGTAAATATAATTTTTTATAACAATATCAAAGGAATTAAATTGTAAATACATGCCTAATATTTTATTTATTCAAATTATCTTTCACTAGTATAAATAACATTATTACTATGTAAAGCTAAAGGCTTTATATCATTTAAAAATATTATATTATAACAACAAGCATGAAAAAAATGATAATAATAATTTTTTGCATATGTATGTGTGCATACATATATGAATTCTAACATAAAAAAGCATAAGGCATTTTATTAAAATTTGGCTTTAGGCCACTAATTTTATTAAGCCGCCCTTGGTATTCAAGTATGTATCTTCAATATATCCTCTCCTGAAATCACCAGCATTATGTGTCATTTGGATAGAGCTTGTTGGGGCTTCATGTGTCTCAGCTGTCAAGTGAGGTATACGGTACGACCCTTATTTTTAAAGCCACATGTAATCTTCCTTAAGACTTCTCAGTAATTTGATTGAGTCACCAGTGATCTGTCAGTACTCTCCACCAGTGACTCGGAACTTGATTGAATTCCTACTGCAATGTCCTAAGTAGGAGATGGAAAATATGATCTTTCCAGTATTAGTTGAACCTGTGGCATGAATTGGTCCTCCGCCTCCTGAAGACTGTACTCTAGACCTCTGAGATTCTGAGGAAAATTGCCTTGTAATCCTTAGAAGTTCTACACCAACACTGGCAGTTAGGTGTGCGCGTTCTGCAGACACAACCGTTGTTTGAGCAGCAGAGGCAACATCCTTAAAATTCATATCCCAATTCTGCCTGCCAACAGAAAGATTACTATCTCCAGGAAATGATTGCTGCCATGTAACCCTTAAAAGTTCTACAGCAACTTTGGCAGCTTGGTAGGCACGTAACATAGATTTGATGTATCAAATGTGGTTGAGTTTATTACTCAGTATAAAGATAGTACCTAGAAATACTTGCAGAATTTCTTTTTCCGATCTTTTTAGAGTAGAAATCTTGCCTTTCTCCAGCATACTTGTAGAATATGAATTTGATGTCAGATACATCCTCTGATTAGTTCCTGGATTTGTCATTGTAGGACTTGTAGTTTTTGGGATGTTTCCTGTTATTGGCATTGCAGAAGAGATGTCAGGTGTCACATTCTCCATAACTTGAGTAGCCTGAGAAATTAAGAACCATGCGTTCAATTAACATTTATCTTAAGTAGAAACAGGAAAGTGACTTAGAAAAATTCAAAATGAAAATAACCATAGTCCGGGTAGCAGATGGTTCTTCTGTCAGATCGACATGCTGAGGCGTGTTGAAGACATGTTGCATCGGCGGTCTGTAGGACATTAAATGAATAAGAATATGAATTTGATCGATACCTACCTATTCAATTGCCTTAGAAGTTAAAGACAGAAACATCAACAATACATCAAAGTGAACATGCTAAAACACTGTAACATAGATTTGATGTATCAAATGGGCTTGAGTTTAATACTAAGTATAAAGATAGTACTTAGAAATGCTTGCAGAATTCCTTTTTTCCATCTTTTTTAGAGTAGAACTCTCGCCTTGCTCCAACATACTTGTAGAATATGAATGTGATGTCAGATACATCCTCTGATTAATTCCTGGATTTGTCATGGTGGGACTTGTAATTTGCGCGATATTTCCTGTTGTTGGCATTGCAGAAGAGATGTCAGGTGCCACATTCTCCGTAACCTGAGTAGCCTAAAAAATTAAGAACCATGAATTCGATTAACATTTATCTAAGTGAAAACAGAAAAGTGACTTAGAAAATTTCAAAATGAAAATAACCATAGTCTGGGTAGCAGATGGTTCTTCTGTCACATCGAAATGCTGAGGCGCATTGAAGACATGTTGCATCGGCGGTCTGTAGGACATTAAATGAATAGGAATATGAATTTGCTCAATATCTACCTATTCTACTGCCTTAGAAGTTAAAGACAGAAATATTGACAACACATCAAAGTGAACAAGCCAAAACACCGTAAGATAGATTTGACGTATCAATGCGGTCGAGTTTATTACTAAGAATAAATATAGTACCTAGAGATGCTTGTAGAATTTCTTTCTTCCATCTTTTTAAGAGTAGAACTCTCGCCTTGCTCAACCATACTGATGTTTAGCTTAAAGTGTGTGCGTGTGTGTATATATATATATATATATATATATATATATATATATATATATATGTATCGGCTCATATTTTACTCGTGTTTCGTAGATTTAGGATGTAAAATGTGTTAATTTATATTAATTCGGGGTGTTTTTATGTGTAGGAATCATTCGGAAGCAATTAGGGGCAAAAGGAACGAGATTAGAGCCAAAACAGATGGAAAAATAATAAATTGAATTTTCAGCGTCACAGCAGTGCCCCACGCTACCTGTGGCACCCCGGACAGTAAGCTCAATTAACCCAGCGCTAGGACCTGCGTGTGGAGCTGGGCTGGATGTTGGTGACAGGATTTTTGTCCAACTTTTCCCGGAACAAGGTTATTTCGATCCTAGACCTACCCAACGAGTATAAAAGCAATACTAAGCTTATTTTTAGAGGGGAGACGCCACTTTGAAGGGAGAATACACACGAGAAATATTCGGGAGCGAAGAGATCTCGGTTTTCTTCATCTTTTCTTAGTATTTTCAATTATCCAATACTTATAATTTTTTTTGATACTATCATGAGTGGCTAAAACCCAGTTCTGGGGTTGTGATTTAGCCATGAATATTGTTGTTTAACGTTGACTTAACCTTGATTATAATTCACTAATATCATTTTTGTTACTTGTACAACTACATATATAGTTGTTTCTTCAAAATTATGATTAATTGCTTAATTGTCTGGCCAGCAGTTAGGTTCTATTTACTATCTATGCTATGCTTGGGAAAGCCATGTTTAGATTAGAGAAGAATTGAAGAGAGCATGATCTTAACTCTGGGGGAGGGGGGGAGGGATTTGTGGTTAGGATAGGAATATACCTAGTCATCATGCTTAATTAAATATCATAATCTTAATGTGTTCATAATAGATTGATTTCATAGGAATATAGGCATTAATCTATTTTGAATAGGCGAGTAGTACTTTGGAAAAAAGGCTACGAGAGCAATTATTGATTAATTAGCAGCTTTGAGTGAATTGTATGAAAGGGAGAGTTAACTAGAACACAATAGGATTGGTGAACCATCACAACCCTGGAATATTTGTCTCTACTGAATATATAACAACTATTTTGTTGCTTGATAATTAGTTACTACTTAGAATTATTGTTTAGCATAATCACACTCTTGAACTCGAATTGGTTCGACCAATTAACAATCTTGGTAAATTTAGTGGGTAGTTAATACAAGTCTCTGTGGGTTCGACACTCGACTTATCATTTTTGTTACTTGTACAACTACATATACTTGCGTGTGCGTTTGGGAGCAACAAGTTATTGGCGTCGTTGCCGGGGACTTTAATATTGACTACTTTCTAGTTTTTGCTTTCATTGTTTATTTTGTCAAGTCTAACATTACTTGATTGTTACTCTGATCTCAGGAACTTTGATTGAATGCGCAGGGTCAGAAGCCAGGATAGACTTTAAGGCTTTTACATTTCATAGGAGGTTGAGGGAAGCAAGGGATACAAATAATCTTCATGCACTTGTTCAATTTACTGTGAATATGGTAGAGGAGCAACACATGGCTGTTCAGGAGGTGGCGATGCCCAACATTGCTAATGTCACCTCTAGCATTGTGAAACCCAGAATCAATGGGCACTTTCAGCTAAAACAGTGCATGATCCAACTACTTCATGCGAATGGGCAGTTTATGGGTCTTTGACATGAGGATCCACAACAACATATAATGAATTTCTTGGAGATTACTGATACTTATATCACTAATAGAGTCACTCCAGACTATGTGAGGCTCAGACATTGCCCGTTCTCTCTGTTGGGCGAAGCAAAGCGATGGCTGAAAGTAGAACCAACTAATTCTATTACATCATGGAATGATCTAAAAAGGAAATTTTTGGCAAGGTTCTTCCGTTTAGGCAAAACTGCAAATATCAGAAGTGAGATAGCCTCCTTCAAACAAAAATCGGGGGAGTCTTTATACTCAGCTTGGGATAGGTTCAAGGGGCAATTAGAGAATGTCCTCATCACAATCAGACAAATGAAGTGTTAGCTCACACTTTCGAAGAAGGGCTACATCCCGAGACAAAGATTGTGGTAGATGCTGCAGCGAGAGGTCAAGTGTTGGAGAAAAGCTTTGATGAGATATATATATTATTAAACAAATTATCTAAAAGCAATCCCGAGTGGCAAGGAGAGATGGGCAGACACACAATGCAAAAGTTTGTAGGTGTTCTCGAGTTAGATGTCATCTTGGCATTATCAGCGCAAATTTCCACATTGACCAACCAAGTCAATCAGATGACCTTGGTTATTAACAAGCAACAAGCCCAGCCAGTGCAACAAATTCAAATATTTTGTGAAGTATGTGGACAGGGTCACACGAGCAATCTATGCCCAGCAAATCCACAGTCTATATATTTTATAGGTAATGCAAATAGAGGCCAGGCAAATCAGCATGGGGATACTTACAATCATAACGGGATGAACCACCCAAAATTTTCTTGGGGTGGAAATCAAGGTGCTCAAAATCAGTACAGGCCACAAGTGCCTCAACAACAATATAGACCACCTCAGGCTGAACAACCTACAAACTCTACGAGTCACTTTGAGTAGATGATGAAGAAATTAATGGCTGACTAGCCAGCCCAAACAACAGAGGTGATAAAAAAAGTAATGGTTTACCAGCAAGCCCAAGCAGCAACGTTGAGAGATTTGGAGCGAGAAATTCAACAACTTGCCAGTGCTGAAATACTCGACCAGTTGAGACTTTTCCTAGTGATATTGAGCCTAATCCTAATGCTCAAGTTAATGCGACTACCTTGAGAAATGGAAGAATATAAGAAGAAGTTCCAAAGAAAAAGAAGTATACAGCTAGTCCTAAAGGAGAATTAGTTCCCAAGCCAGTTGAGGAGAATGGGAAAGAGAACAAAGGATCAGAGCCAGTAATTATGATAAAGACACCACCTCCGTTTTCACAAAAGACTGCAGAAGCAAAAGGATGATGCTAAGTATAATAAATTCTTAGATATTTTGAGCCAAGTGCGTGTGAATTTGCCTTTGGTGGAAATTTTGCAGGAAGTGCCTAGGTATGCAAGGTATCTTAGAGATATTGTTGCAAATAAGCGAAGACATACAGAGATTGAAACAGTTGCACTCACTGAAAAGTGCAGTGCTATAGTTCAGAGTAAACTTCCTCCTAAGTTGAAGGATCCTGGGAGTTTCAGAATTCCTCTGTCTATTGGAAAATAAGAAGTTGGTAGAGTCCTGTGTGATTTAGGGGCTAGTATAAATTTGATGCCATCCTTTTTGTTCAAGCAACTCGGATTTGGGGGTGCTTAGACCTACTACAATCAATTTACAGTTAGCAGATAGGTCACTAGTTATGCCTGAAGGACTTATTGAGGATGTGTTAGATCGAGTGGGGAAGTTTATTCTTCCTGCTGATTTTATTGTTCTTGATTACGAGGCAGATGAGGACGTGCCCATTATTTTGGGGCGACCATCCTTAGCTACTGGTGGAGCGATTATTGATGTGAGAGAACGGAAGTTGAAGATGAGAGTTTACGATGATGAAGTCACTTTTAATGTGTACAAGGCACTTAAGCTCCCTAAGCATTATGAGGACTTGTGCACGATTACTGTGGTAGAATTGAAGGGGATAGAGCAGAGTCTTTATGTGAATTGTTGTGATCCAGATGGGACAACTGAGTTAGAGGAGGTAGTGTTGCAAGCTCAGTGTGTAAAGATAATTGCGAAAAGAGCCAGAGATGAAAGATGAGACCTTCTGAGAGTGTTCAAAAAGGCTAGACTTCATGGGAGAAAGAAGAAGAAGAGAAAGCGCCCAACCTGAGCAGAGTAGCAGAGTCGTGTCACGACTATAAATAAGGCGCTTGTTGCGAGGTAACCCAGCCTGTATTTTAATTTTTTTATTTTTATTTTTTTATTTAGTGTCAAATTTTGTGTTGTTTTTGTTTTTTGCAGAGTAGGGAAAGTCTGAGTACCCGAAGTTGAAGCTGAGGAGCATATTTGAGCTTAAGTGGGGTCGTCTAGACCCTTAATATTGAGGATCATATCCGAGCTAGGTCCGAGAGGGTCTCAGGGAGTAATTCTCACACTTGTTCTAATATTTTTCTCTGTGATCATGCATCGAGGACTATGCATAAAATAAGTGTGTGTGGGGGGGTGGGGGGAGACTACTTTCTTAAGTGTAACTGTATACAACTATTTTTTATTAATTCTTCTTTAACAGCTCGTAGTAGACATAATCTAGGTTCTCAAGAAAAAAAATGAAAAATTGAAAAAAAATCAGAAAAAGCTCGGACTTTTTCCGACGATTTTTGGATAATTTTCTTGAGGGATAAAGTCCGATTAGAAACACCAAAAAAGATTTTTTTAGGATAGCTAGGTAGTACCTTGGTTTTTCTTTGGGCACTGGTTCTTTTCCAAGGGTGTAGCTCGAACCAGGTACTTTATTTTTTTTAGGAGTAGGTTATGAAGAAACTGAGTTGCTTTGAGTTACCTATTGACGTGTTTGGTGCTGGCACATTAGTCTATGACATACATTTTGTCTTCCCGTACATTTGATTTGAATTGTGACGTCTAAGTAAAGTAAATAGCCTATTTTGTGACGCTTTTTTCAGTTGTTCGACTTGTATACCACATAGTGCATTATTGCTTAAATTTTCTCAATTGTGTGTGCTTGCTTGACTTGAGAGTTGAACAGAACCTTCGGATTGAGTCATGTGCAATGTGTATGTGAGGAGTTGTGATCTTCTGTGTTATCCTGTGTAGTCTAGAACTTGCCCTGTGTGTTAATCGAAGCGAAATTGTTAAGTTCTGCTAATACAGGAGATGAGATAGGCGTTTCTTGCTTGATAATAGATGTGATTGTCACATAAAAATAAAAAATTTCCGTTGCTAGCTCCTTTTAGCCTATAGACCTTTCTTTTGGCACCAACATTACAAGTCGTACCTCTATTTTGTTCTTAATTTAAGATTGTTGAACCTTTACCTCCTAAAGCACTTAGTCGCTAGAAAAGAAGTAAGGTGAGAGATTGGGGAGTAACTTTTGAGTGGAACCATGGAGGGGCCTTTTGGTGCACTAAAGTTGAAATCAAAAGTCACTAGCCGATGAAACTTATGGGTCATTTGGTTTGAATACAGCTTATGCCTGGATAAGTTATACTGGTATAAGTTATGCTGGGATTAGTTATGCTGGGATTGTTGTTTATTCATTGTTTGGCATGTTGTATTAAGAATGACAATTGCATAATTTCTAAGAAGAAGGTATAAGTTATACCAGTGCTAATTACCCCATCCTCTATAAGGTATAAGTTATCCCGGTGTTATTTTTAATCCTGGGATAACTAATACCTGGTTTGCTAACCAAACAAAGTATTAAGGTGGTATTAAATTTTTATACCAGCATTATACATTCTTATACATCATACCAAACGACCCATTATTGTATGGAGTGTGTGTGGAAAAGAAAGAAAAGAAAAAAAGGAGAAAGAAAAAGAAAAATTGCAAGAAAAAAAATGATAGTTAAATAATGTAAAAAAAATACACACCTCCCAATCTTACTAATTGTGCTAGTGGGAGTATATAAGTGCTTAATGAAAGTAAGGGCTATATTGTAACATATATGATTTGTGGCAAGTTGGTTGAGAAGAATATGTGCTCGAATTGTGAGTGTAGTGTATTAAAGTGCTTAGGAGGGTTAGTTACTATTTCTAAATATATCATACTCGTCCTTTAGCTTACATTACATCCTTAAAGTCCTAACTGATTCTAGATGTGGCTAGCTTAGATTAGTAGAGATGTACACTACGGTCAAGCTTATGGTACGACTACGGAATGCATATGAATTCTTTGTGAGAGTGAGCGAATTTTGTTCAATTGTGTGATTTCCTTAATTTATATTCAAAAGCATATTTGAATGTGTGGACTAGTCTATATTCACTCTTTTTTTTGTTGGTGAGGGCACATGATCTCATGAATGATTGGTAATGTTGTAAACTTTTCTTGTTGGGTGAGTGTGCGAGTTGAGGATGCTTAGTGGTAACAAGTCGACTTTTGAGGTTGGGTGGTTACAAATAGGTTGTTTAAACTGATTGAATTGAAATGTTATACTTGGGTGCCTCACGCTACTTGTGGCGCCCCAGAGAGTAAGCTCAATTAACCCAGCGCCAGGCCAGCGTGGGGCACTGGGCTAGACGCTAGTGAATAGAATTTTGTCCAACTTTGTCCGGGACAAGGTTATTTCGGCCCTAGACCTACCCAACGAGTATAAAAGCAAGACTAAACCTATTTTTGGAGGGGAGACGCCACTTTGAAGGGAGAATACACACGAGAAACATTCGGGAGCGAAGAGATCTTAATTTTTTCATCTTTTGTTAGTATTTTCAATTATCCAATACTTATGAATTTGTTTGATACTATCATGAGTGGCTAAAACCCATAGTTCTGGGGTTGTGATTTAGCTATGAATATTGTTTTTTAATGTTGACTTAACCTTGATTACAATTCAATAATATATGGTTGTTTGTTCAATTCTGTGATTAATTGCTTAATTGTCTGGCCAGCAGTTAGGTTCTATTTACTATCTATGCTATGCTTTGGAAAGCCATGTTTAGATTAGAGAAGAATTGAAGAGATCATAATCTTAACTCTGAGAGGGACGGATTTGTGGTTAGGATAGGAATATACCTAGTCACCGTGCTTAATTAAATATCGTAATCTTAATGTGTTCTTAATAGATTGATTTCATAGGAATATAGGCACTACTCTATTTTTAATAGGCGAGTAGCACTTCGGAAAAAGGCTATGAGAGCAATTATCGATTAATTAGCAACCATGAGTGAATTGTACGAAAGAGAGAGTTAACTAGAACAAAATAGGATTGGTGAATCGATCACAACCCTGGAAAGGGCAATCACCAGAGGAGGCCACGTGGGAAAATATGAAGACTTGTGGCAATTCAAAGATGAGATCCGAGAGTTTATACAGCAACATTGGCGCCGCGGTCGTCGTAATATTAGGTGGAAAAGAGTGTGATGACTCGCCACGTCATCATGCCACATAGGCGCCATTTGGCATACATTAATGCCATGTGGAAGCTACATAAGAGGAAGGCTAGCATTTGTGAGAAGATTCTAGAGAAGTATGGACATTTCCTTTGGAAGACCTTAGATCCTTATGGAATTGCTAGGAAAGTCCTTGGAATGTTCTAGGCTTGTAGAAAATTCTAGAGGGTGTTCTTATTTGTAAATATGGAAGGACTTGTGGAACAATTATTATTTACACACTAGTCCCCTGGTGATTAGTATAAATAGGGGGGCATTAATTTGTAAATTCACGAAGCATACGATTCAAGTTCTCTAATACAAAGCTTCCTTTAACAATTCTCTTATGTTCTTTCTTTCATTCTCTTAACGATCTTGAGTGTAGTAATACTAACTTGGCATAGCAAGAACGTGAGCAAGTTGTACAAGATCGTGAGCAAGTTGTTAAGTGTCGCGTGTGTACTTAGTTAACGACTAAGGACGTGACAACGTGGTATCAGAGCCAGGTTGCAACTAAGGGAATGGCAAACGACGGAGAAATTAACGCTGCCAAAACCAAAGCCAACGTCATCCAGGATGTTGCTGGCAAGAGCGGCCGTAACAAAAAGAGGAATACCACCAACAAGAGCGAGGAGGTGCCACCCGAGATTGTGTCAAACGAAGGGCTTACATCCCAAGAACCATCAGCCACTGAAGTGAGCGAGAATGAATTGGAGGTCCTGCTAGAGGTCCTTGTTTTCTCCCTTTAAGTTAATCTGTATGACGTGTTGATGTTATAACTGGAAATTATTTGTTTGTTTGCCGACCTTAAGGAGGGTTGTGGCATGCATCTTTGATTGAAACTCGAAAATCAGGTGAGTCTTATTTGATGAAAAAAATAAGCTCTATTGGTGTTTGTAATTAGATATTCATATTCCATGTTTATTGCCCTTTTCTTGATATAACAACAACAAAAAAACGAGTGAGTTTGTACAAGTGGGATCTGGGGAGGGTAATATATACGCAGACCTTACCCTACCTCCTTGGGAGGTAGAAAGGTTATTTCCGATATACCCTCGGCTTACGAAAAGATTTTTGAAAAAAAATAAGCATTGACAACAAGTAGTAACAACAAAGAAGATATTATTTTTATGAAAATATAAGTTGGACTTATAGTCTGTTAGGCCAAGCTTTTTTTTGGGCCAAAAGTGCTTTTTTTGATCAAAAGTGATTTTGGCAAAAAATTTATATGTTTGGTCAATCTTTTGGAAGGAAAAAAAAGTGCTATTGAGGAAAAGCAGAAACAGTTTTCGAGAAGCAGAACAATGTAGCTTTTCTCCACTGAGAAGCACTTTTGAAAAAAATACACTTAGAAGCAATTTTCAAAAGCTTGGCCACACACTAATTACTGCTCAAAAGAGCTTTTCAAATTAATTAGTCAAATACAAACTGATTCTCATTAAAAGTACTTTTGTAAAAAGCACTTTTGAAAAAAAAAAACACTTCCCAAAATAAGCAAATTTTATTATACTGCGCTAGACTAGGGACACAGTAATAGTACAATGACTCGCTTATCCAGAACCTATATTATACAAAAATTATAAAATTGAAATCGAATTATGATTTAAGAAAGACAAAGGTTAGGCTGTTAGCATTACGAAGATTAGAAACATGAAAAGACAACAGTAAATTTGTGCCCAAGTAGTGTGACTTGGCTACTCATAACTAGTAGTAGTATTTGATCTCTCAAAAAGAGAAGCATAACAAGTTAAAACCTATGTCGTCCGTACTCTCCAAATTGCCGCACTCATGTCAGATCCTTAAAAAATGCATTACTTTTGGAGGATCCGATACACATTCCATCACATTTTTTAAAAGTTCGAGCAACATAAGTTAAAACAACTTATCTTTGAAGGATAAGTTGATCCATAACCATGAAACAATGATATACTAACAATTACAACCATGTTATCTTTCCACGTAATGGCTTGAACTTCAAAATACAACAACAAAACCAGTATAATCCCACATATAGGATCTGCGGAGGGTAGTGTACGCAGACCCTACGTTAAAGATAGGGAGGTTGTTTTCGATAGAAACTCAACTCAATGGCTTGGACTTCCGGAAACATAGCAAAAAGTAGGAACATACACAAGTTTACAATAACACATTAACCAAAATCCAAGCTTATCACTATCAAATCTCAGATGAAATAAAACTGAAAGGATATAAATAATGTTGAATAAAAGTTAGAGAAAGCGCAATAAGTACCCATATACTAAAGGTTTATGTTGCTCGGACTCTCCGAAAATGATGCCGGATACGTGTCGGATCCTCCAAAAATATACACGGCTGCGGAATCATTTTGGAGAGTCCGCGCAACATAGCTAAAGGTAGATAAGCATAGCAGCAACAACATAACAACCACCCAGTAAAATCTCACTATGTCCTATCACAGAAGGGTAGAGATGTTTCTGGAAGACACTTGGCTCAACAAAAGAGACAATTATATCATAAACGAACAAAAGAATAGATCCGTAACAACAAAAGAAACCAAAAAAATAATATCGAAATCGTAAGAGACGACAAATAAGTTGAGTAGATAAGCATAGCATTTAGATAATTAGATTCCAAGTTACTTAATACATTCACTAACAGCTTGTTTGGATGGTTGTTACCTATTGTATTGTATCGTATTGTTACTTTAAATACAATGTTTGTTTTGATTGTTACTTAAATTTTATCATATCGTACTGTTAAATCCGTCGTTACTTAACGATGAAATGTGCCACTTTCTGTAACGACCGATTTGGTGTGGTCGCGTCGTTACCTTGTCCTTTTCTCTCAATTTCACCCTTCATTATTATTAAATAATTCTATTTTATCATTTACCCTACCTTTTTATATGCAGTATCATAATTTTTCTTTATAATATTGCAAGCTTATCCATCATATTACCGGTGCGTGATAACATGAAACGACGACAAAACTACATAATTCATCCAAATATTGTATTCATCAAACGATACAGTCCAATACGATACGATACATTATGAAACGATATAAAACAACCATCCAAACAAGCTGTAACATAAAAATTCAGTCTTTGCTAGTACATACCAATAAGCAAATTAAGCTTCTGAACTATTGTTATATTAGGGTTAAAGATAGGAATAATCAAGGATCCATTTTAAAGATTAAAGAGATAGTCAGTTAGAAATTACAAGTATTAAAAACAAAAAATATGAAGAAAAAAAATTACTATTATAATTAGTTTAAGCACCTTTTCCAGCTTCTGTTTATTTTTGCGAGGCTTTTTCAGAGAACGAGGAGCTTTAGCTGCCTTAAAAGAAAAATACACGAAGAACTAAAGGTTAAAACTAAATTCTAATTTAAAAAAACCTGTTGATTCTCTGTCTTCTGCTTCTTATCAATGTGAAGATCCTCCTCAGTGATCTGATTCTCCATCTCCATCGCCGCCGTTCTTCTTCGATTGATTAGGGTTAAAAAAAAAATGTTACAATGACTTATTTGTAATTTGAATTGATAATATAAATATTTGTACCCTATTTTAACTAATTATAAAAGCGTATTTAACGTACTAGTTTTAAGATACGTGCGTTGCACATGTATTTTATATTAATGATTATAAAATTTTAAAAATTATAGGGATATTATTAATTATATGATAGATTTATAAAATAAAAAAATTTAAAAGCATAAGCTCTTGAAAATAATACATATTGATACTATTTAGCCAACTTAATAAGGAAAAATATCCCGTTACACAAAAGTATCCGAAAGCTTTATCATAACTTTAATATATGAATTGTGCAATTGATTTAGTAGCTCATACAAAAATGAATAATATGTTTGACTTGTACTGTAATATCATGCAACAATATATCATTTTGATGGCCTTAAAATAAATTCTATTTGTTCAAGTTGTCACGACCCAAAATTCACTAAGGGTTGTGGTGACGCCGGACACCTCTGTCAGGCCAGCCAACTAGATTATCAATTAATTCCTCTCTTAATACTTTTGAAAATCTAAGGTTTTTCCTTCCATTTTCATAAATAAAAGTTTGCTACTTGCATTCAAGTTTAAATAATAACAATTAGTACAAATCCGTTGAAACCCATCCCAGACACCCGGTGTCACAAGTACATGAGCAACTATCGAAAAGGAAAGTAAAATACAACATCTGTCCGAAATACAGTGGGCAGGGAATAAATAATAAAATGCTGAAAGGAACTACACTGGCTGCGGGTCGTCTCGAACAATGCAGCTCACCTGGTCCCAGAGTCGTCAGTGCTGCTACGCCCAATAGGCTGCTAGAGGTATATATATACTTGTGCAACAAAAATATATAGAAGTGTAGTATGAGTACGTAATCAACGTGTACTCAGTGAGTAGCCTGCCTAATCCCGAAGGGGTAGAGACGAGATGGCCAACTCCGACACTCACTAGAGGTCGATTAGCAATATTTTATAAGTGCGAGGAAAATCATGAATTTGTATAGAAGTTCTGATTGTGAAGCCAGAAAAAAAAAACAGGTAAACACCTTCAACAATAAATCCAGGCATTCTAAAGTTTGTTCTTTATTATCTTATCAGTTTATATCAAGCTACGTAGGGCCAATTCCACATTCACAATTTTCAAGTAACAGATAAACACGCGCAAATCATGCCGAGGTCGACGGCCCGCTCCAACAGAAATATAAATTGTGCACTGCCGAGGGTCGAGCGGCACGAACCATAGATGCATCTATTCTCACCGAGGCGTTCGGCCCGTTCCATAAATAAACACATATCCTGCTCGCGAATCATCCATGCGACGCAGGCACACATAAAGTACATGCTCAATCAGTCAAATAAGAACTTATCGGGGAATATTTATTCAAATAAGACCAATTCTCCGTTAACAATTTAAGAAATGAAGTTTAATCCTTTTAGAAATTTACTTACTAATTCGATGCGAGTTAAACAATTCGAGCTACCAATGGGTTCACAATTAATCCACGTGCAACATGCTTTTAGGTCCTAACTACCCGGACAATAGCATAATAGTAGCTACGCACGGACTCTCGTCACCTCGTGCATACGTAGCCCCCACAAATAGGAGAACATAATCAATTACTTCACCTATGGGGTAAATTCCCCGTCACAAGATTAGAAAGGAGACTCACCTCGCTCCGAAGACTCATAGCCGGCATTCTACATTCTTCCGAAGGCTTGAACCAACGCACAATGCACCAAAACTAGCCAATTAACGACAAACTAATGAGAATATACTCAAATACTTGTTAACAATTCAGATTATACAAATTCCCAACTCCGCTTAGTAAAATGACCAAAATGCCCTCGGGCCCACGTGCCCGGAATCCAAAATTTCTCGAAGATAAAGGTTACCCATGACCTTAGGAACTCAAATATATGATTTTCTCTTAATTCCATACTCAAAATCGTGATCAAAATCCAAGATTATAATTTTCTAGGTTTTCCACCAAAACCCTCAATTTTACACTAATTCTCATGCTTAAATCCATGCATAATTGATGTATTTAACTCAAAAGTGATAAGGATAACTTACCTTAACATTGACGACAAAAATCCCCTCTTGAAGCTCCCCAAAAATCGCCCAAGCCATGAAGGAATGGGAGAAATGAACTCAATCCCACGATTTAAAACAAGCTTCTGCCTCCAGTCATTTCCGCTTCTGCGGAAGCCCTACCGCATCAGCGGTTCCGCTTATGCGGTCAAAAGGCCGCTTCTGCGGCTCCTTCCCAAGCCGCCCTTTCTCGCTTCTG
This sequence comes from Nicotiana attenuata, assembly GCF_001879085.1. Lineage (NCBI taxonomy): Eukaryota > Viridiplantae > Streptophyta > Magnoliopsida > Solanales > Solanaceae > Nicotiana > Nicotiana attenuata. The sequence goes on from NC_031994.1 coordinate 736,814, forward strand.
CGATGCTCCTTCCGCAGATGCGGTCCCGCTTCTGCGGAACCTTGACCGCATCTGCGGTCCTCAAGCCTTGGACCAAAAACCGCTTCTGCGGCTCCCCGTTCGCTTTTGCGGTGCCGCTTCTGCGGTCAACCAACCGCAGAAGCGAAAATACCAGCAACCAGATGCCTTCAGCTCTCTTCCAAATTCCAATTTCGATCCGTTAACCACCCGGAATCCACCCGAGGCCTCCGGGACCCCAACCAATCACACCAACCAGTCCCAAAACACATTACGAACTTGCTCGAGGCCTCAAATCACATCACACAACACGAAAATCACGGGTTACACCCCAATTCAATCTTTATGAACTTTGAACTTTCCAACTTCTATTTTGGATGTTTAAACCTATCAAATCACGTCCGATTGACCTCAAATTTTGTACACTAATCATATTTGACATTACGGACCTACTCCAACTTTCGAAATTGGATTCCGATCCCGATATCAAAAAGTCAACCTCCGGTCAAACTTCCCAAAAACCTTCAAATTTCTATCTTTAGCCAAATGGCTTCAAAATGACCTACGGACCTCCGAATTCACTTCCGATCACGCTCCCAACTCCAGAATCACCATACGGAGCTATTCCCAGACTCAGAATCCCAAACGGACTCGATAACACTGAAATACACTTCAAGCCAAACTTAAGAAATTCCTTCCAAAATGCTAACTTCCACATTAGGCGCCAAAACACACCCGGGTTATCCAAAATCCGAACCGGGCATACGGCCAAGTTTGAAATCATCATAAGAACTTGCTGGAACCTTCGAATCCTGATTCCGAGGTTGTTTACTAAAAAAAAAACCAATCCTAGTTCATTCTTTCAACTTTAAGCTTCTCAAATGAGAACTTTCATTCAAATTTAACTCCGATCTGCCTGAATTTAAATTCCGACCATGCATTCAAGTCACAATATCTGAAATGAAGCTGCTCATGGCCTCAGACTGCTGAACGACGCGCTAGGGCTCAAAACGACCGGTCGGGTCGTTACATTCTCTCCCACTTTAACATATGTTCGTCCTCGAACGTGCTGAGAACTATACGGAAGTAGTGTGAAATTGATGTTTAACTCCTCATGCACCTCCCCGTGCTACCACAACTTAGCTGAGCACATTGGCTCGATAAATTCTGAAGATATTTTTCAAGCAAATAAGCCTTAGAGCCCAATTCCAACATCCGGAGTTCTATGCCAGGCTTGTTTCCAACATACGATCACCGTATCAATCACTATACGATGTACTCAAACATGTCTGCATAACTCTGCTGAATTCACACTTTGCATCAATTTACTCATAGGACCACAATAACATTTCTATTTGAATTAATCAAAATTCCACGAATCCGATGCTCCCATTGCACCTCATGACCTACATAGGTCTTACTCTAACTATTACAATACCGCCACGACGGATAAGATGCCGAAATTCATAATCAACTGCCGAGTCAACCAACCATCGAGTCTATACTTCTGACAAGAAACCTTACCCCATTCTGAACCAAATGATGATCTCCGCTCCTTAATATACTTCATATAATCAGATTGCACTGATCCTAAATCCCACAATCTCATCTTACCCAGTACGAACTGCTCGGCAATAAGCCACTCCGAATGCGATCACAAGTCCCATATGACGCCACACTGTGCCAATAGGCCACCAATCCGAACACAACACCAACAGGAAATCGAACTCTGGAAGGAATTACCTAACTCCCGCACTAATACGGACTTTCCTTAGAAAATAGGAAGCAGGACATACAAAATTAACATATAAAAAAAACTACACTCATCATCACACTGTTGCGGCGTGCAATCCGATCCACACAACATAACTATGGCGGCGTGCCATCCGATCCTCACAATATAACCATGGCGGTGTGCCACCCGATCCTCACAATATAACCATGGCGGCGTGCCACCCAATCCACACGTAGAACTCACATAAGGAGATACACATCGAGCTAATTTGCTCATTGCGATAAAATACTGAATCTAGGTCACAAGCACGCTAAGTGCATAATGCCATCCCTGAGGGGACATATAGCGCGATAAGCTACAAAACTCGAGCACAACTGAGGTGCGATATACAGTCTGAATCTCAAGAGCCATCTTGCTCATAATACGTCATTGCCACGCGGAACCTCAACACATAAAATTTACCAAGCCGTCTCACAACTCATACGGCGCATTACATCATTACCTGGAATAGCTGATGACAAAATAACACCCCGACTGTTCCTCCATAGGGAACGCTCGTTGAAGCGAACACACTGGCCCGATATAAAGCCCTGTTCACATATAAATCAATCCACCAATCTCAAGCCGATTTCTGATTGCACCAACTTAGACAATGACCTTTCAAAGGTCCGTAGCAACCCCCTTTTGCCTCATATCACGTAAGAATAACCATCATAACCGGAGCAACCTCCTCAGTTCATAACCCAATATACAAAGTGCCCTCCAAGCATATTCTCAATTTAACGATATCATCACAATTCTTCATACATGGTCTATATCTTTAATCAATCAAGTGGCGTCGTGCCACATTTATGCAATCTTCCTGTGGAACACACTCCCACAATCTACCATAACAATTAACTAGGTCTTACCTCCAACCCACCGACCGCACTAACGCTGATAAGCGATCAAGAATCATTAACCATGATACAAGCCCTCGTTACAAAACACCAATCTCAGGTGACGCTGAAGACAACCCCAACTTACTTTAATCATTCAACCCTTTCCTTGCTCATCCGAGCCCGTGACATCCTTGTCAACACTGAACAACAACCTTGATCCTCACTTCGTATTTCCATGCTACTCACTGCACCCAATGTGCCAACATACGATAGAACACGATTTTTCATCATAACTCCGAAATCATTAATATTTTAACACTTCATCACATACGAACTTTTCATTTAACTCACTTTGGGAGAATCATAGCAACACACAGGTAAATTCCCATAACCGTAGAATATGCAAATCTTCAAGTAGTGGTCCAAGCTACCAGCCCTTCTGGAATCTGCTTCCACATAACAAGCCACAACAGTAGAATGGCTTAGAATGTTATCAATTACGGCGGCCGACAAACCTCGCACGTACCGCCACAAATCAAACGCCTAACTCGATCACGCTGAATGAACGGATCACAGACCCCAACATGTCAAATTCAACTATGGCTAATCAATCCCTTTCCTTCCAATTTATCCTTGATTTCTTTGGAATTAATACTAACTCTCTTCAACACATAACATAGTCCCTCTACACTCACCCCGAGTGACCTTGAATTATGAGACCATGCTATCTCAAATCTCACGAATTATTTCACATTTCTCAAATGCTATACCACAAGGTAACACATCATAGAACATTCTGGGCTCCTTCTCATAAGCTGCTACAGAGCTTGATTCTTAGTTGTACTTATAGGCTTGAAATCATTAGGTACCACACTTTATCTTTTGAGTTCCACTAGGATCGTTGCTGAGAGCCACCCGCTCTGACCTGGTCCCAAATATAATTCACTCCATAATTCTTATAACACACGAATACTCTCTCGGCGAAGCACCCGACGAAATCACTTCCTCTGAAACCTGTATCTATACCAGGCATAAATCCTGAACTTTTTTCCAAGTCCGAACGTGAGCCAAGAAGGCTAACCATAGCACATCCTTAATAATTCCTCCGCTCAATTTACTACTTATGGTCTTTTCTCGTAGCTGGATTAATCCATCAATATGCTAATAACTAGAAATCACGCAAGTAGTTAATCATACAACCCAATCATGAGCGGTGGGACACTCCCACTTAGCTTGAAGCCATCATTTCACCATTCTTGAGTTCGCCCGACCTTTTTACCTCTTATTGACTTAACCTCGCGCCACCAATTATCAAAATATCTCTGGATCTTCCTGTAAATCCCCATCTTTCATATTCTGAGTCTTTATCCACATTCGCACGACCGATCTCTTTATTGAACAACCAATATAATTCCTTGCAGAAGCTTCGCCAACCACGCGACCGCTAATCTGCTCACGGGGAATAACCCACCTAGGGGAATCACCTCCCGACATCTTCCCACGCCGCTACACGGGGTACATTCACTATGACACCAATAGCCCATCCTGAGTCCGAGCTCACCTTCCAGCTGCACAAGTCCATTCGCCCCTCGCGGACATCAATTAAATGCGCGGCAACATCCTTCCAAATTCAGGGTTATGCTGCACCCTCCTCCATTTCAAGCAGCTCCTTTCCGCCATATCAATTTTCTGCCGCATAATAGCCCATACTTCACATCATACCCGCAGGCTTCAATCACCAATCATTAAAATCCCCAATTCGATCCAAACTCTCTTTAAGGCGCGTAGTCATCCTACTACCAAGCCCATATGCAACCCTCGCCACTCTCCCACTTTGGCGGAACTCATCTCCTTAATCGGTCACTCGACCTTGCTTCTCATACTTGGCCTTCTAGAAATTTTAAACATCGCCTGGCACTTCCCACATGTCCTTCCTCATACTTTGCTGCTCAATTGTTGCCTCAAATAAAATCTATCTTCGTGGCACTTGAACTCACCATTGCTACTAACTTTAAACCTTTCCAAAGGTCATCTTTATCGATCCGTCAACATTAGAAATTCTGATTCGATCTTAAACCACTGCACCATGCGATATCTGACAGTCGTAACTCCAATACTAGTTCACAATATCCTGCCATAAAGGCGAATTGTAGCAGATTATAACATCGACAAACTTAGTACGTCCAATTAGGACAACAGCACCCCAATATAGAGGAGAACTCCACCACGCTTGCAATTACCAAGTCTCATCACTTCCACCAGCCCACATCCAACCATCCTTAGTCCGCCTGCCTTTCCCTTGCCGGGAATAAAATACTGAATCCCTTGATTGCACACTGAGTAAACCTCCCTTCAAGTCATTCACTGCCCCGACACGGGGGCAAACATCCTACCATCACAACAGCACTGCGGAATAATCGCTCATAAGCATTATGGAAACCTGTGCCTAGCCTCAAGGCTCTTAGAAGTTCTGTTACTGAGCTGAAACAATAGAATATCCCACCAAAATGCGACTATAATAGTCCAATCAACTATACCGGGAAAATCATCCCGCACCACATTTGTAGTGCCATTACAATCCTTCAATTTTCAATTTATAACAAGCGCTCGCGTAAGATTGAGTAGGAAGAAACAAAGGAATAAGCCTCAGAGGAATCAAATCGCACGATAAGGAATCAAGAAGGGAAGTACTCCTAACAGTCCTGCAACCTCCCGAGGATAAGTACAGACGTCTCCGTACCGATCCGCGAGACTCTATTAGACTTGCTCATGACTCGTGAGACCCTAGGAGCCTAGTGCTCTGATACCATGTTGTCACGACCCAAAATCCACTAAGGGTCGTGGTGGCGCCGGACACCTCTGTCAGGCCATCCAACTAGATTATCAATTAATTCCTCTCTTAATACTTTTGAAAATCTAAGGTTTTTCCTTCCATTTTCATAAATAAAAGTTCGCTACTTGAATTCAAATTTAAATAATAACAATTAGTACAAATCCGTTGAAACCCATCCCAAAGACCCGGTGTCACAAGTACATGAGCAACTATCGATAAGGAAAGTAAAATACAACATCTGTCCGAAATACAGTGGGCAGGGAATAAATAATAAAACGCTGAAAGGAACTACACTGGCTGCGGGTCGTCTCGAACAATGCAGCTCACCTGGTCCCAGAGTCGTCCGTGCTGCTACGCCCAATAGGCTGCTAGAGATATATATATACCTGTGCAACAAAAATGCACAGAAGTGTAGTATGAGTACGTAATCAACGTGTACTCAGTGAGTAGCCCGCCTAATCCCGAAGGGGTAGAGACGAGATGGCCAACTCCGACACTCACTAGAGGTCAATTAGCAATATTCTATAAGTGCGAGGAAAATCATGGATTTGTATAGAAGTTCTGATTGTGAAGCCAGAAAAAAAAAACAGGTAAACACCTTCAAAAATAAATCCAGGGCTTCTAAAGTTTGTTCTTTATTATCTTATCAGTTTATATCAAGCCACGTAGGGCCAATTCCACATTCACAATTTTCAAGTAACAGATAAACACGCGCAAATCATGCCGAGGTCGACGGCCCGCTCCAACAGAAATGTAAATTGTGCACTGCCGAGGGTCGAGCGGCACGAACCATAGATGCATCTATTCTCACCGAGGCGTTCGGCCCGTTCCATAAATAAATACATATCCTGCTCGCGAATCATCCATGCGACGCAGGCACACATAAAATACATGCTCAATCAGTCAAATAAGAACTTATCGGGGAATATTTATTCAAATAAGACCAATTCTCCGTTAACAATTTAAGAAATGAAGTTTAATCCTTTTAGAAATTTACTTACTAATTTGATGCGAGTTAAACAATTCGAGCTACCAATGGGTTCACAATTAATCCACGTGCAACATGCTTTTGGGTCCTAACTACCCGGACAATAGCATAATAGTAGCTACGCACGGACTCTCGTCACCTCGTGCGTTCGTAGCCCCCACAAATAGGAGCACATAATCAATTACTTCACCTATGGGGTAAATTCCACGTCACAAGATTAGAAAGGAGACTCACCTCGCTCCGAAGACTCATAGCCGGCATTCTACATTCTTCCGAAGGCTTGAACCAACGCACAATGCACCAAAACTAGCCAATTAACGACAAGCTAATGAGAATATACTCAAATAATTGTTAACAATTCAGATTATACAAATTCCCAACTCCGCTTAGTAAAATGACCAAAATGCCCTTGGGCCCACATGCCCGGAATCCAAAATTTCTCGAAGATAAAGGTTACCCATGAACTTAGGAACTCAAGTATATGATTTCCTCTTAATTCCATACTCAAAATCGTGATCAAAATTCAAGATTATAATTTTCTAGGTTTTCCACCAAAACCCTCAATTTTACACTAACTCTCATGCTTAAATCCATGCATAATTGATGTATTTAACTCAAAAGTGATAAGGATAACTTACTTTAACATTGACGACAAAAATCCCGTCTTGAAGCTTCCCAAAAATCGCCCAAGCCATGAAGGAATGGGAGAAATGAACTCAATCCCACGATTTAAAACAAGCTTCTGCCTCCAGTCATTTCCGCTTCTGCGGAAGCCCTACCGCATCAGCGGTTCCGCTTATGCGGTCAAAAGGCCGCTTCTGCGGCTCCTTCCCAAGCCGCCCTTTCTCGCTTCTGCGATGCTCCTTCCGCAGATGCGGTCCCGCTTCTGCGGAACCTTGACCGCATCTGCGGTCCTCAAGCCTTGGACCAAAAACTGCTTCTGCGGCTGCCCGTTCGCTTCTGCGGTCAACCAACCGCAGAAGCGAAAATACCAGCAACCAGATGCCTTCAGCTCTTTTCCAAATTTCAATTTCAATCCGTTAACCACCCGGAATCCACCCGAGGCCCCCGGGACCCCAACCAATCACACCAACCATTCCCAAAACACATTACGAACTTGCTCGAGGCCTCAAATCACATCACACAACACGAAAATCACGGGTTACACCCCAATTCAATCTTTATGAACTTTGAACTTTCCAACTTCTATTTCCGATGTTTAAACCTATCAAATCACGTCCGATTGACCTCAAATTTTGCACACTAATCATATTTGACATTACGTACCTACTCCAACTTTCGAAATTGGATTCCCCGATATCAAAAAGTCAACCTCCGGTCAAACTTCCCAAAAACCTTCAAATTTCTATCTTTAGCCAAATGGCTTCAAAATGACCTACGGACCTCCGAATTCACTTCCGATCGTGCTCCTAACTCTAGAATCACCATACGGAGCTATTCCCAGACTCGGAATCCCAAACAGACATCGATAACACTGAAATGCACTTCAAGCCAAACTTAAGAAATTGCTTCCAAAATGCTAACTCCCACATTAGGCTCCAAAACACACCCGGGTTATCCAAAACCCGAACCGGGCATACGCCCAAGTCTGAAATCATCATACGAACTTGCTGAAACCTTCGGATACTGATTCCGAGGTCGTTTACTCAAAAAAAAAACCAATCCTAGTTCATTCTTTCAACTTTAAGCTTCTCAAATGAGAACTTTCATTTAAATTTAACTCTGATCTGCCTGAATTTAAATTCCGACCATGCGAACAAGTCACAATACCTGAAATGAAGCTGCTCATGGCCTCAGACTGCTGAACGACGCGCTAGAGCTCAAAACAACCGGTCGGGTCGTTACACCTCCACTTCAGCTCTGAAGCGACCCTATAAGAAAAATTACATTGAATTACTATTTCAAAATTTATATAAAAGTAAATCAAAATTCTTAATGAAAAGTGAAAACTTACATGTACAGTCGAGGCTCGGCCCTCGACCCACCTTTCTTGGTCCGTCTCTTTCTTCTTCTTTACAATATGAGTCTCCTTGAAGAGCTCATCTTGGTTCATCGGATGCCCCAACTTTTTTTTCCTGAAAACTCATAAATTTTAGTTAATAAACAGAATACATATACTTTGAAAATTAAAATAAATTAAGCAATTACGCACCATTCTTCGTTTTATCGTCCCTAGGCTGATCACACCTCCAGTGTGCAAGGATCCTCCCTTCTCAGATGCTCCGGCTTTCTTTCCTTTTTCTGTCACGACCCAAAATCCACTAAGGGTCGTGATGGCGCCGGACACCGCCGTCAGGCCAGCCAACTCAAATACTTAATTAAATCTCATTTTAACACTTTTGAAAAACATTTCTTTTATACGTTTTAAACAAGACTTAGTGTATTCTTCCGAATAAATAAATAAAATATTTAAACAACTTTTAAGATTTCCAAATAATCCAAATACATCCCCAGAACCCGGTGTCACAAGTACATGAGCAACTACTGATAAGAGAAATAAAATACAACATCCGTCCGGAATACAGTGGACGGAAAGTAAATGCAGTACACTGGAAGGGACTACCCTAGCTGCGGTCGCCTCGAATGATGCAGCTCACCTAGTCCCAGAAACGTCCGAGCTGCTACGCCCCGTAGGCTGCTAGAGGTATATATACCTGTGCAACAAAAATGCACAGAAGTGTAGTATGAGTACGTAATCAACGTGTACTGAGTGAGTGTCCCGCCTAATCCCGAAGGGGTAGAGACGAGATGGTCAACTTGACACTCTCTAATAGTCCAATGATTATTTATCCTTAATATACATTTTAAACAGTGGATTTATTTTATAAGCATGATTTTAATCCAGATAGAGGAAACAAGTAAACACATAATTCTTTCATAGGAAAATTTCCTGAGTTTCTCTTTAAATATAATCCAAATATTTTTAAGCCACGAAAGGGCAATAATAACTTAGTTAAGTCCAGGCAGCAACACAAGCATACACAAATCATACCGAGGCGACGACCCGATCAAACAGAAATAAATGTGCACTTGGCGAGGGTCGACGACGCGCCTATAGATGCATCTATTAATCTGCCAAGGCGTTCGGCCCGTTCCAAAATAAACACACACACAGTCAGACAATCAATCAAGAAGTCAACATGGAGCAATTATCCAAGAAAGGCCGATTCTCTTTAATAATTTGAGAAAACGAAGGTTAAGTCATTTTAGAAATCCATTTATTAATTAATTTGATCTAAGTAATTCAAACCATCAATCGGTTCACAATTAATTCAAATATAACATGCTTTTGGGTCCTAGACTACCCGGACTGTCACGACCCAAACCCCGGTCGTGATGGCGCCCAACACATTGCTAGGCAAGCCCGACCATTTACACAACCTTAGCCAATAAATCTAGATAGATGAATAAATATTCACTATTAAAAATACCAATTTAGTGCGGAATTTCTGAAATAATTTCTAACATTCGAAAACCCCAAAATGAAAACAAAATACTGATCAACCCACAGAATCTGGTGTCACGAACATGAGCCTTTAGAAACAGATTATTCACCTATTACAAGTCCGACTAAGAAAAATATACGAATAAAATAATAAAAGATGGAAGGGAGAGATCAAGGCTGCGAACGCCATGCAGCTACCTCGATACTCCCGGAAATTTACTGCTCCGCTAAACAAGTCCTCACTCACCCTGTGGTGTACCTGAATCTGCACACAAGGTGCAGGGAGTATTGTGAGTACTTCCAACCCAGAAAGTAATAAATATAAATAAAGTCTGAGGATAAGAAATCCTAAATAAACACAAAGTAAAACTACAAATTCAACAACGTGGACCAATAGCATAATACAGTAAACATTAAAAACAGTTATAATAAAGTCACACCAGAATGAAAATAAATAACAATTAAATATGCAATGCAACACAAAAACCGGTACCTCCAGTACCCCGCTGCGGTCGTGCAGCCCGCTCCATTTATTTAACATCGGCGGCGCTCACTGGGGGTGTGCAGACTCCGGGAGGGGCCCCTTACGGCCCAAGCGCAATAATAAGCCATCTCGTGGCATCAAACAGGCCTTTGGCCTTATATCAATATCATTATAATACTGCTGCGGCGTGCAGCCCGATCCCATACTCAGTCCAAAAATCACACAATAGTATAAAAATATTCAACCCAAACTTCATTTAAAAATATTAACTTAATTTCTAATTTAAGAAAATGGCTGAGATTTCAAACACAGTATTAAATACCAGGACTGAGTCTAATATTTATAAATATGGTAAGAAACCATTAAAATAATCCCTGAAGGATTCAAGTAGTTGGCACGAAGCCCAATTATGACAATTAATCCATTTTTATAAGGATATTACAAATCTACAATCAAATAGGTACCAATTTTATTAAGCGGGACGGACCAAGTCACAGTCCCTGACGGTGCTCTACCCCACGCCCGTTATCCGGCGTGCAAGTCACCTCACATAGCACTACGATGTGCAAATTCGGGGTTTCAAACCCTCAACACAGCATTTACATTTTTTACTAACCTCAAGCCGGCCAAAGTCCTAGCTTGCTATGCCCTTGCCTTTCGAATTCACCTCTTCGCGCGTCGAATCTGACCAAAACCACAACGAATACGTCACAATATGCTAAGGGAATATAACCNTGTTCTCACCATCTGTGAGAGAATAGAATAACAAAGATTTAGTTCACAGTTTAACAAAGCCGCACGACAAGAGTTTCAAGAATATGGAGTATTTCCTAAAGGTTCTGCAGCCTCTCGAGGATAAGTACAGACGTCTCCGTACCGATCCATGAGACTCTACTAAACCGACTCATGATTCGCGAGACCAAGTAACCTAGGCTCTGATACCACCTTGTCACGGCCCAAACCCCGGTCGTGATGGCGCCCAACACATTGCTAGGCAAGCCCGACCATTTACACAACCTTAGCCAATAAATCTAGATAGATGAATAAATATTCACTATTAAAAATACCAATTTAGTGCGGAATTTCTGAAATAATTTCTAACATTCGAAAACCCCAAAATGAAAATAAAATACTGATCAACCCACAGAATCTGGTGTCACGAACATGAGCCTCTAGAAACAGATTATTCACCTATTACAAGATAGAAGGGAGAGATCAAGGCTGCGAACGCCATGCAGCTACCTCGATACTCTCGGATATTTACTGCTCCGCTAAACAAATCTACAATCAACTAGGTACCAATTTTATTAAGCGGGACGGACCAAGTCACAGTCCCTGGCGGTGCTCTACCCCACGCCCGTTATCCGGCGTGCAAGTCACCTCACATAGCACTACGATGTGCAAATTCGGGGTTTCAAACCCTCAACACAGCATTTACATTTATTACTAACCTCAAGCCGGCCAAAGTCCTAGCTTGCTATGCCCTTGCCTTTCGAATTCACCTCTTCGCGCGTCGAATCTGACCAAAACCACAACGAATACGTCACAATATGCTAAGGGAATATAACCCAATTGAAAAGACTCTAAAAACATCGAAAATCACGAAGTTGGCAAAACCCGAGCCCCGGGCCCACTTCTCGAAAAATTATAAAATTTACATCACCGGATTCCTTATCTCGCCACGAGTCCATGCATATAAAGAATACCAAAATCGGAGTCCAAATGACCCCTCAAATTCCCATTTTTGTTCTCTTAGGTTTCAAGCCCTAAACCACCATTTTTGACCCTAATTCCTTGAGTTTTCAGTGAAATTTCATGTATTTGCATGATAAAATTGTGTTCTAAGTCCAAGAATGCTTACCTGATCGAAGTCCTTGAATTTCCTCTTCAAAATCGCTCAAGAACACCCCAAGTCCGAAGTCAAAATATGTGTTCTGTAAATATTTCGCGAAGGGAATTAAAACCCTTTCTGACCAGTTATTTCCGCATCTGCGGCTACATAGCCGCATCTGCGACTTCCGCTTTTGCGATGGGGAGCCGCTTCTGCGGTTACTAGACCGCTTCTGCGGTCTCGCATCTGCGATTCCTTTTACGCAGGTGCGGTTTCCTTTAGCCTTCCAAAATTCCGCATCTGCGGTCCTACTGTCGCATCCGCGACTCCGCATATGCGGTCAGCATCTCCGCACCTGCGATGCCTGTCACTTCTGCAGTTCTTGACTCGCTTCTGCGGTACCGCTTCTGCGGTCCCATTTCCGCAGGAGCAAAAATACCAGAAGCAGCACAGGTTCTGCAATCTCCTAAGTTCAAAACTTCCCGTTAGCCATCCGAAATCACCCCGAGGCCCTCGGGACCTCAACCAAAAATACAAACATGATCCAATACCTTATTCAAACTTGCTCCAATCATTAAAACACCTCAAACAACACTAAAACCATCATTTCTCATCGAATTCAAGCCTAAGTTCTTCTAAAACTTCCGAAACACGCATTCGATCAGAAACCCAACCAAAACACCTCCGAATGACCTGAAATTTTGCACACACATCCAAAATCACCTAACGAAGCTACTGCAACTCTTGGAATCTCATTCCGACCCCCGGATCAAAATCTCACCTACCAACCGGAATTCACCAAAATACTAACTTCGCCAATTCAAGCCTAAATCTACACCGAACCTCCAAAATCAATTCCGATCGCACTCCTAAGTCACAAATCATCCCCCGAAGCTAACCAAATCACCAGAATTCACATCCGAGCCCTCTAACTCAATAGTCGACATCCGGTTGACTTTTCCATTACAAGCCTTCCTTAAAGAGACTAAATGTCTCATTTTCTACCAAAACCAAACCGATTCGACTCTAACTTACCAAATGCCGATAATGAAACATGAAGAAGCAATAAATGGGGAAAACGGGGCGGTAACACATGAGACGACGGGTCGGGTCGCCACACGGACAATAGCATAATAGTAGCTACGCACGGACTCTCGTCACCTCGTGCGTACGTAGCCCCCACAAATAGGAGCACTTAACCAGTTTAACTAACTTATGGGGTAAATTCCCCCTCACAAGATTAGAAAGGAGACTCACCTCGCTCCGAAGATCCACAACCGGCATTCTACATTCTTCCGAAGACTTGCACCAACGCACAATGCTCCAAAACTAGCCAACGATCATATAAATCCATTAATACATGCTCAATTATACTTTACAACCCAGCTTATAACAATTCCTAACCCCGAACGAAAAGTTGACAAAAATGCCCTCGGGCCCACGTGCCCGAAATCCGAAATTTCTCGAAGATAAAGTTTACCCATGAACTCACGAACTCAAATATATGATTTCTCTTAATTCCATACTCAAAATCGTGGTCAAAATACAAGAACACTAATTTTCTAGGTTTTCAACCAAAACCCCAATATTTACTCTAATTTCCATGCTTAAATCCATATGTAATTGATATGTTTAACTCAAAAGTGATGGGGATAACTTACCTTGACATTGACGACGAAAATCCCCTCCTTGAAGCTCTCCAAAATCGCCCCAAGCCATGAAAAATGAGAGAAATGAACTCCCAATCACGATTTTAAAACATGCCTACTGCCCAGCATTTTCGCTTCAGCGGAACCCTGTCCGCTTCCGCGGTCCCGCTTCTGCGGACCGCTTGCCGCTTCTGCGGCTCCCATCCACTCCAGGCCTTCCGCTTCTGCGGTCAGCCTACCGCTTCTGCAGTTCCGCATCAGCGGATCAAGGGCCGCTCCTGCGGTCCTGGCTGCCCTCGCCCTTGTCCGCTTCTGCGGCTTCTTCTTCGCTTCTGCGGGGCCGCTTCTGCGGTCCTACTTCCGCAGAAGCGGAAATACCAGATACCAGATCCCTTCAGCTATTCTTCAACTTCCAAATTTGATCCGTTAGCCACCCGGAATCCACCCGAGGCCCCTGGGACCCCAACCAATCATACCAACCAATCCCAAAACACATTACGGACTTACTCGAGGCCTCAAATCACATCAAACAACGCTAAAATCATGAATCAACCCCCCAATCCAAGCTTTATGAACTTTAGAACTTCCAACTTCTACATTCGATGCTTAAACCTGTCAAATCACGTCCGATTGACCTCAAATTTTGCACGCACGTCATATTTGACACTACGGACCTATTGCAACTTCCGAAATCGGATTCCGACCCCGATATCAAAAAGTCAACCTCCGGTCAAACTTCTCAAAAACCTTCAAACTTCTATCTTTAGCCAAATGGCTCCAAAATGACCTACGGACTTCCGAATTCACTTCCGATCGCGCCCCCAACTCCAGAATCACCATACGGAGCTATTCACAGTCTCGGAATTCCAAACGGACATCGATAACTCTGAAATGCACTTCGAACCAAACTTATGAAATTCCTTCTAAAATGCTAACTTCCACAATAGGCGCCAAAACACTCCCGGGTTATCCAAAACCCGAACCGGGCATACGCCCAAGTCTGAAATCATCATACGAACCTGTTGGAACCTTCAGATCCTGATTCCGAGGTTGTTTACTCAAAATTCCAAACCTAGTTCATTCTTTCAACTTTAAGCTTCTCAAATGAGAATTTTCATTTAAATTTAACTCCGATCTTCCTGAATTTAATTTCCGACCATGCGAACAAGTCACAATTCCTGAAATGAAGCTGCTCATGGCCTCGGACTGCTGAACGACGCGCTAGGGCTCGAAACGACTAGTCGGGTCGTTACATTCTCTCCCACTTAAACATACATTCGTCCTCGAACGTGCTGAGAACTATACTGAAGTATTCTGAAATTGATGTTTAACTTCTCATGCACCTCCCCGTGCTACCACAACTTAGCTGAGCACATTGGCTCGATAAATTCTGAAGATATTCCCTTTTATTCAAGCAAATAAGCCTTAGAGCCCGATTCCAACATCCGGAATCCTATGCCAGGCCTGTTTCCAACATACGATCACCCAATCACCACACGCTGTACTCAAACACGATTGCATAACTTTGTTGAATTCACATTTTCCCTCATTTTACTCACCGGATCACGATAACCTTTTCTGTTCAACTTAGCCGAAATTCCACGAATCTGGTGCTCCCATTGCACCCCATAACATACACAGGTCTTACTCCCACTCTTACAACACCGCCACAACGGAAGAGATGTGAGGAGATTCATAATCACTTCCGAGTCAATCAATCATTGAGTCTATACTTCTGGCAAGAAACATTACCATATTCTGAAACAAGTGGAGATCTTGCTCCTTAACATACTCTATATAGTCAGATTGCACTGATCCTGATTCCAATGGGCTCACCTCACCCAGTACTAACTGCCCAGTCCATAAGCCACCCCGGACATAATCAAAAGTCTCATGTGATACCACAATGTGCCAATAGGCTGCCATTTCAACATGCGATACAAAAAGAAAAATGAACTCTGAAAGGAATTATCTAACTCCCGCACTAATACGGACTTCCCTTAGAAAATAGGAAACAGAACACAAGAAACAGATATGGGAAACTATACTGAACATTACGCTGTTGCGGTGCGCAACCCGATCCAAACAACATAATCATGGCGGCGTGCCAATCGATCCAAATAACATACCCATGGCGGCGTGCCAACCGATCCACACGTAGAACTCACATAAGGAGATATACATCAAGCTAAATTTGCTCATTACAACAGCATACCAAATATCGGTCATAAGCACGCTAAGTGCATAATACCATCCCTGAGGGAATATATAGCGTCATAAGCTACAAAACTCAAGCACAACTAGGGTGCGATATACAGACTGAATCTCAAGAGCCATCCTGTTCATAGTACATCATCTCTGCACGGATCTTCAACACATAAGAAATTCTCAAGACGTCTCGCAACTTTCACGGCGTAATGCATTACTACATGGAATATCTGACAACGAAATAACACCCTGACTACCCCATAAGGAGCGCATTACTGAAATGAACACAACTGGCCTGACATAGAGCCCAAATTCACATTTACACCCATCCACCGACCTCAAGTCGATCCTGATCATACCAAACTAAGCCAATAACCTTTCAAAGGTCCATACTAATTTTTCCTCTTCTCATAACACACAAGGACCACCATCATAACCGGAGCGAACCTCCATAGTCCATAACCCAATAAACAGAGTGCCCTCCGGGCATAAATTCTCAAATTAATGGTATTACCACAATCCTCGTACTTGGTCTAAATCTTAAGTCAGTCAAGTGACTACGTGCCACATTTATGAAACCTGTGGGACACTCCCCCACAATCTACCATAACAATTTACTTGGTCTTACCTCCAACCCACCGACCGCACTAACGTTGAAAGCGATCGAGGATCATTAACCATGATACAATCCCCCTTTACCAGGCACCAATCTCAGGGGACGCTGAAGACAATGCGAACTTACCTTAAACGCCGAAGCTCCTTTCCTGCTCATCCGAGCCCGTGACATCCTTACCAGCACCAAGCTGCAACCCTGATCCTCACTTTGAATTCCCGTGCTACTCACTGCACCAATGTGCCAACATACGATAGAACACGATTTTTAACATTAACATTTTAACACTTTATCATATAAGAACTTTTCACTTAACTCACTTCAGGAGAAACATAGCAACGCACGGGTGAATACTGATATTCGTAAAATATGCAACCATCCAAGTAGTGGTCTAAGCCACCATAGCCCATTCCGGAATCTGCTTCCACACAACAGGCCATAACAATAGAAGGCTTCTGAATAACATCAATTGCAGCGGCTGACAAGCCTGATACGTGCCATCACAAATCACTTACATGACTCGATCACACTGCAGAAACTGACTGCCAACACCCATATGCCAAATTCAACTATGGCCAATCAACTACCCTTTCCAATCTATCCTTGATTGCCTTAAAGACATTACTGATCCCTTCCAACACATAACATACTCCTTTTGAACTCATCTTGAGCGACCTCGAATCACGAGACCATGCTGTCTCAAATCCCACGAACCGTTTCATATCTCTCAAATGTTACATCTCAAGTTAGAATATCATAGAACGTTCTGAGTCTCTATTCGTAAGCTGCTGCATAAGCTTGATTCTCAACTGCGCCTATAGGCTCGAAATCATTAAGTATTACACTTCATCTTTTGAATTTTCACTAGGACCGCTGCCGAGAGCCACCCGCTCTGACTTGGCCCCGAATATAATCAACTCCATAACTCTTATAACACATGAATGCCCTCTCGACGAGGCACCCGGTGGAATCACTTCCTTGAAACCTGCATTTATACAAGGCATAAATCCTGAATCCTTTCCTAAGTCTGAACATGGGCCAATAAGGCCAGTCATAACATGCATTTCAACAATCCCTTTGCTCAATTCATTTCTTATGTTCTTTTCCCGTAGCTAGAATAACCCATCAACATACTAATAACCAGAAACCCTGCAAGCAATCAACTCTGCAACCCTATCACAAGCGGTGGGACTCTCCCACTTAGCTTGAAGCCATAATTTCACCAATCTGGAACTCACTCATCCTTTTTATCCCTTATATACATAACTTTGCACAATCAACCGCCAAAATTCTCGAGATCTCTCTGTAAAACCTCTTTCTTATACTCTAAATCATCCACCACGTTCGCATGATCGATTCCTTCGCTACATACCCGATAAGATTCTTCGCAGAAGCCTCGCCAACCACGCGACTGCTAATCTGCTCACTTGGCTAACCCACCTATAGAAGGCTCTCCCCGGCATGTTCCAACGCTGCTGCACAGGGTACAATTACTACGACATCAATGACCCTTCCTGAGTCTGAGCTCACACTCCAGTTGCACAGGTCCATTTTACCCCTTGTGGACATCGTTGAAATGTGCGACAACATCCTCTCAATTCAAAGCCATGCTGCCTCCTTCTTCCTTCAAGCGGCTCCTTTCCGTTATATTAGACCTCCGGCCGCACATGAACCCCTACTTCAAATTGAATCCGTAGACCCCAATCACCAATCACTAATATCATCAAATCACTCCAAACTCTCCTTAAAGTATGTGGTCCTTCCACTGCAAGCCCATATGCATCTCCGCCGCTCTCCCACTTTGGCGGAACTCGTCCCCTTAATTGACTACTCAACCTTTACTTCATATACCTGGCCTTTTAGTAATTTAAACTCCACCTGACACTTCCCACATGCATTTCTCACCCTTTGTTGCTCAGTTGTTGCTTGAATAAAATTTATCTTCATGAAACTTGAATTCTCAAATTACTACTAACTCCGAACCTAACCGAAGGTCATCTTTCTCGAACTGTTAACAATTGAAATACTGATTCAATCCTGAACCACCGCATCCCGCGATATCTGATAGTTGTATCTCCGATACCGTTTCACAACATCTTGCCTCAAAGGTGAATTGTAGCAGATCATAACACCGACAAACTTAATACGCCCAATTAGGACAACAGCTCTCCGATAAAGAAGAGAAAATTTCACCAAGCTTGCCATTGCTAAGCCTCGTCACTTCCACCAGTCTACATCCTGACCCTCCTTAGCTCGATTACCTTTCCCCCTGCCGGGAATAACACACTGAATCTCTTGATTGTGCGCTGAGTAAACCTCCCTTGAAATCATTCACTACCCTGGCACGTGGGCAACACCCTACCATCATATTATTACTGCAGAATAGACATTCATATGCATTGCGGCAACTTGTGCCTAGCCTCAAAGCCCTCGAAAATACCGCTACTGGGCAGAGACAACAAAATATTCTTCCATAAGGCGACGACAATAATCTGATCAACTATACCGGGAGAAACATCCCACATCACATCTGTAGTACCATTACGGTTCTTCAATTTTCGATTTATAACAAGCGGTTCGCGTCGCATAGGATTGAGTAAGAAAGAAACAAAGGCATAAGCCTCTCATGAAATCGAATCGCACGATAAGGAATCAAGAAGGGAAGTACTCCTAACAGTCCTGCAGTCTCCCGAGGATAAGTATAGACGTCTCCGTACCGATCCGCGAGACTCTACTAGACTTGCTCATGACTCGTGAGACCTTGGGAACCTAGTGCTCTGATACCATGTTGTCACGACCCAAAATCCACTAAGGGTCGTGATGGCGCCGGACACCGCCGTCAAGCAAGCCAACTCAAATACTTAATTAAGTCTCATTTTAACACTTTTGAAAAACATTTCTTTTATACGTTTTAAACAAATGATCCAAATACATCCCCAGAACCCGGTGTCACAAGTACATGAGCAACTACTGATAAGAGAAATAAAATACAACATCCGTCCGGAATACAGTGGACGGAAAGTAAATGTAGTACACTGGAAGGGACTACCCTAGCTGCTGTCGCCTCGAATGATGTAGCTCACCTAGTCTCAGAAACGTCCGTGCTGCTACGCCCCGTAGGCTGCTAGAGGTATATATACCTATGCAACAAAAATGCACAGAAGTGTAGTATGAGTACGTAATCAACGTGTACTCAGTGAGTGTCCCGCCTAATCCCGAAGGGGTAGAGACGAGATGGTCAACTTGACACTCTCTAATAGTCCAATGATTATTTGTCCTTAATATACATATTAAACAGTGGATTTATTTTACAAACATGATTTTAATCCAGATAGAGGAAACAAGTAAACACGTAATTCTTTCATAGGAAAATTTCCAGAGTTTCACTTTAAATATAATCCAAATATTTTTAAGCCACAAAAGGGCAATAATAACTTAATTAAGTCCAGGCAGTAACACAAGCATGCGCAAATCATACCGAGGCGACGGCCCGATCCAACAGAAATAAATGTGCACTTGCCGAGGGTCGATGGCGCGCCTATAGATGCATCTATTAATATGCCGAGGCGTTCGGCCCGTTCCAAAATAAACACACACACAGTCAGACAATCAGTCAAGAAGTCAACATGGAGCAATTATCCAAGAAAGGCCAATTCTCTTTAATAATTTGAGAAAACGAAGCATAAGACTTTTTAGAAATCCATTTATTAATTTAATGTGATCTAAGCAATTCAAACCATCAATGGGTTCACAATTAATTCAAATATAACATGCTTTTGGGTCCTAGACTACCCGGACAATAGCATAATAGTAGCTACGCACGGACTCTCGTCACCTCGTGCATACGTAGCCCCCACAAATAGGAGTACTTAACTAGTTTAACTAACCTATGGGGTAAATTCCCCCTCACAAGATTAGAAAGGAGACTCACCTCGCTCCGAAGATCCACAACCGGCATTCTACATTCTTCCGAAGACTTGCACCAACGCACAATGCTCCAAAACTAGCCAACAATCATATAAATCCATTAATACATGCTCAATTATACTTTACAACCCAATTTATAACAATTCCTAACCCCGAACGAAAAGTTGACAAAAACGCCCTCGGGCCCACGTGCCCGGAATCCGAAATTTATCGAAGATAAAGTTTACCCATGAACTCACGAACTCAAATATATGATTTTCTCTTAATTCCATACTCAAAATCGTGGTCAAAATCCAAGAACACTAATTTTCTAGGTCTTCCTCTAACCCTCAATTTTCTACCCATTTACATGCTAAAAATCCATACATAATCAATGTATTTAACTCAAAAGTGATGGGGATAACTTACCTTAACCATGACGACAAAAATCCTCTCTTGAAGCTCCCCAAAAATCGCCCATGCCATGAAGAAATGGGAGAAATGAACTCAACCCACGATTTAAATCAACCTTTCTGCCTCCAGGTCTTTTCGCTTCTGCGGAAACTATACCACATCAGCGGTTCCGCTTATGCGGTCTAAAGGCCGCTTCTGCGGCTCCTTCACAAGCCCCCCTTTCTCGCTTCTGCGATGCTTCGACCGCAGGTGCGGTACCGCTTCTGCGGCTGCTCGACCGCATCTGCGGTCCTCTCCATTTTGGTCCCAACCGCTTCTGCGGTCAAATTCTCGCCTCTGCAGGGCCGCTTCTGCGGTCCCAAATCCGCAGAAGCGGAAATACCAGAAGCAGCAACTCCAGCTCTTGCTCAAACTCCAAATCCGATCCGTTAGCCACCCGGAATCCACCCGAGGCCCCCGGGACCCCAACCAATCATAGCAACCAATCCCAAAACACATTACGGACCTGCACGAGGCCTCAAATCACATCAAGCAACGCTAAAATCATCAATCGACCTCCAATCCAAGCTTTATGAACTTTGAACTTTCCAACTTCTATTTCCGATGTTTAAACCCATCAAATCACGTCCGATTGAATTCAAATTTTGCACACAGGTCTCATTTGACACTGCGGACCCACTCCAACTTCTGGAATTGGATTCCGACCCCGATATCAAAAAGTCAACATCCGATCAAACTTCCCAAAACCTTCAAATTTCTATCTTTAGCCAAATGGCTTCAAAATGACCTACGGACCTCCGAATTCACTTCCGATCGCACTCCCAACTCCAGAATCACCATACGGAGCTATTCCCAGACTTGAAATCCCAAACGGATATCGATAAAACTGAAATGCACTTCAAGCCAAACTTAAGAAATTCCTTCTAAAATGCTAACTTCCACAATAGGCGCCAAAACGCTCCCGGGTTATCCAAAACCCAATCCGGACATACGCCCAAGTCCGAAATCATCATACGAACCTGCTTGAACCTTCAGATCCTGATTCCGAAGTTTTTTACTCAAAATTCCAATCCTAGTTCATTCTTTCAACTTTAAGCTTCTCAAATGAGAATTTTCATTTAAATTTAACTCTGATCTTCCTGAATTTAAATTTCGACCATGCGAACAAGTCACAATTCCTGAAATGAAGCTGCTCATGGCCTCAGACTGCTGAACGACGCGCTAGGGCTCGAAACGACCGGTCGGGTCGTTACAAATACAATTCTGGAATATATTTGTAGCCCACAAGGCTTAATACGAAAGGCATGCAACTCTGTCTAGCTGTTACTCAAGTCTATGAAGCCTCCAATGAAATACTGAAAACACTAACTGTCTGAAAATATTGAAGACTGTAAGGTAATGATAATGCCCCGAAAGAACTGGGATCACCAAATAGCTGGTACGAGATTCCTAGCGGTCTAAATCATCAACCTGTAAATCATTACCTGCATCGTAAGATGCAGGCCCCGGGCAAAAGGGACGTCAGTACATTTGAATTGCACTTGTATGTAAAGCAACTGAAAGAAAGAATTATAAATGCTGAAACTGAAACCAAGCTGATAACTGAGAATTTATAATTGATAACTGAAATGATAACTATTGAAACTAAAACTGAAATGATAACTGGTAACTGATAACTTAATTGATAACTGATATCTGATAACTGAACTGATAACTGGTGACTGAAATGATAACTGATAAATGAAATGATAACTAATAATTGAACTGAACAAAGGAAGTAAGGATATGAATACTCCCTATTCTGAATAATGAACAACCTGTTTATCTGAATAAATAAATGTAGCCTCAGGCCATATATATATATATATATATATATATATACATATATATATATATATATATATATATATATATATATATATG
>NC_031994.1:761045-789610 GCF_001879085.1 Nicotiana attenuata
TATATATATATATATATATATATATATATATATATATATATATATATATATATATATATATATATATATATATATATATATATATATATATATGCACAACTGCGGCCTCGGCCCCAAGTATACGTGTACATAGCTGCGACCTCAGGTCCAAAATGCATAAAGCATAAACTGCAGCCTCAGGCCCAAAGATGCATAAAGCATAAACTACGGCCTCAGGCCCAAATATAGGTGTTCACCATTCAGGAACTGAGAATCATACGGCAATACATGATAATAAAATACTGAATCCCTTGATTACACACTGAGTAAACCTCCCTTCAATTCATTCACTGCCCCGACACGTGGGAAAACACCCTACCATCACAACAACACTGCGGAATAATTATTCATAAGCATCATGGCAACCCGTGCCTAGCCTCAAGGCTCTTAGAAGTTCTATTACTGAGCTGGAACAATAGAATATCCCCCCAAAATGCTACTATAATAGTCCAATCAACTATACCGGGAAAAATCATCCTGCACCACATTTGTAGTGCCATTTCAATTCTTCAAATTCTTGATTTATAACAAGCGCTCGCGTAAGATTGAATAGGAAGAAATCGAAGGCATAAGCCTCAAAGGAATCGAACCGCACGATAAGGAAATCAAGAAGGGAAGTACTCCTAACAGCCCTGTAGCCTCCCGAGGATAAGTACAGACGTCTCCCTACCGATCCGCCATACTCTACTAGACTTGCTCATGACTCGTAAGACCGACGGGAACCTAGTGCTCTGATACCATGTTGTCACGACCCAAAATCCACTAAGGGTCGTGGTGGCCGCCGGACACCGCCGTCAGGCCAGCCAACTCAAATACTTAATTAAATCTCATTTTAACACTTTTGAAAAACATTTCTTTTATACGTTTTAAACAAGACTCTGTGTATTCTTCCGAATAAATAAATAAAATATTTCAACAACTTTTAAGATTTTCAAATAATCCAAATACATCCCCAGAACCCGGTGTCACAAGTACATGAGCAACTACTGATAAGAGAAATAAAATACAACATCCGTCCGGAATACAGTGGACGGAAAGTAAATACAGTATACTGGAAGGGACTACCCTAGCTGCGGTTGCCTCGAATGATGCAGCTCACCTAGTCCCAGAAACGTCCGTGCTGCTACGCCCCGTAGGCTGCTAGAGGTATATATACCTATGCAACAAAAATGCACAGAAGTGTTGTATGAGTACGTAATCAACGTGTACTCAGTGAGTGTCCCGCCTAATCCCGAAGGGGTAAAGACTAGATGGTCAAATTGACACTCTCTAATAGTCCAATGATTATTTGTCCTTAATATACATATTAAACAGTGGATTTATTTAGAAACATGATTTTAATCCAGATAGAGGAAACAAGTAAACACGTAATTCTTTCATAGGAAAATTTCCAGAGTTTCACTTTAAATATAATCCAAATATTTTTAAGCCACAAAAGGGCAATAATAACTTAATTAGGTCCAGGCAACAACACAAGCATGCGCAAATCATACCGAGGCGACGGCCCGATCCAACAGAAATAAATGTGCACTTGCCGAGGGTCGACGACGCGCCTATAGATGCATCTATTAATCTGCCGAGGCGTTCGGCCCGTTCCAAAATAAACACACACACAGTCAGACAATCAGTCAAGAAGTCAACATGGAGCAATTATCCAAGAAAGGCCAATTCTCTTTAATAATTTGAGAAAACGAAGCATAAGACTTTTTAGAAATCCATTTATTAATTTAATGTGATCTAAGCAATTCAAACCATCAATGGGTTCACAATTAATTCAAATATAACATGCTTTTGGGTCCTAGACTACCCGGACAATAGCATAATAGTAGCTATGCACGGACTCTCGTCACCTCGTGCATACGTAGCCCCCACAAATAGGAGCACTTAACCAATTTTAACTAACCTATGGGGTAAATTCCCCCCCTCACAAGATTAGAAAGGAGACTCACCTCGCTCCGAAGATCCACAACCGACATTCTACATTCTTCCGAAGACTTGCACCAACGCATAATGCTCCAAAACTAGCCAACGATCATATAAATCCATTAATACATGCTCAATTATACTTTACAACCCAGTTTTTAACAATTCCTAACCCCGAACGAAAAGTTGACAAAAATGCCCTCGGGCCCACGTGCCCGGAATCCGAAATTCTCGAACGATAAAGTTTACCCATGCACTCACTGAACTCAAATATATGATTTCTCTTAATTCCATACTCAAAATCGTGGTCAAAATCCAAGAACACTAATTTTCTAGGTCTTCCTCTAACCCTCAATTTTCTACCCATTTACATGCTAAAAATCCATACATAATCAATGTATTTAACTCAAAAGTGATGGGGNACACTGAGTTACATAATACTGGAATACTGAATAGGACTAGACTGAGACATGTATTCTTGAACTGATTATGAACACTGAAAATTCAAATGTTTATGACATGCTGAGTAAGCTATACTGAGACTCAGGGAAATCAAACCCAAGTCTATATTGAATACGAATTGAGCTCACAACGTTCGGAATGAAAGTCATGAACAAGTTATGAAGCTAGAGAATAAAAGTTCTACAACTATTCAAGGAACTAGGCTTAACTATATTTCTGAGGCAATTGATGACGTGGTAAAAGAAACGTAATGTAGGAAGAATCATTAACATTCAAAGATAGAGAGTTAGCCTCACATACCTTAAATTCCTGCTCTTGAGCGTAATATAACATTCGTCAACCCTTTCAACTTTAATCTATATCAATACAAGTCAAAGGGATTCCATATTAGCAATAATTCTCATGTTTTACTCACTTAAGCATTTTCTCAAACACTTGGTGACATAAAGTTTCATAGTCCTTATTAATGGTGTCTCTACACCCAATAACCCATTCTCTTGTTACTAGATAAATTCTAAAGTCTCAAATGGTTATAATCAACATTATTCTTTATCACCCATAAAGTAAACAACACCCTTAACCAATAATCAACAATCAACACCCGAAACCTATAATCGTTCATGCTTTTATATCAAACCCATAAACTCAAATCTCATGAACTAGGGTTTAAAATCATTAAACCAATGCTAGAATCAATTAGAGCGTGAAGACATTACCTTTTTGACGTTCAATCTTCTTGAATTCGAGTTCTAGGGTTCATTCTCTCAACAATGATGCCCCAATCAAATATCTAATGATTTGGAGGATTTACCCATGTTAATAAGATGATAGGAAATCGAAATCAACTTAGAATCACCATTAAAACTTACCTTGGGTGGTGGAAGGACCCTTAAGGCGTTAGGTTTTTAAGAGCTTCCCTTTCTTGAGCAAGTTTTTATGTTATGGGGCTGTGGGGGACGAAATATGGCTTTAAAATGACCCCCACGAGCGCGCTCGCGCTCCTGGAGAGCTGACCGCACTACTGGCCGCGCAAAACAGCAGTAACACTGCCTCAAAGTTAGCGCGGTTGCGCTATGGGCGCGCTACCGGGCGCGCATATCGCATACTGTTCTATAAAACGTGCATTACTTTTTGCACAGAGATCCGTTCGGGCTCCATAATATATCGTTGGAAAGCTATTTCAAAGGTCTACAACTTTCACGCTTTGTGGTTTCCCAAATTCCTTACACTTCACTAAACCTTGCTGGAAGACAGACTTTCTACAAGATTTTGACAAATCTTATGCACCTTACTTTCCATCTTGATTTTGAAACAACTATTTTCACCCATAATCATCCCGATGGGACTTCACATGTTCAAAATATAACCTTACTACTCCTTTATCTCATTCATACCTAAGATGAATTTTCGGGGTGTTACATTATCTCCCCCTTGGGATCATTCGTCCTCGAATGATTGTCCTGACTGTAACTTCTGCTAACTCCGGACCTTAAACAGGTCTGGTGGAAAAATGAACTTTCATTAACACTTGTATACTAAACTGAATGAATACATGTTTACTGAACTGTTGCGATACTGAACTGAATGACTACTGCATTGACTGAATATTGGTCTGCCATGGATACGTCAATACTGAACTAACATGGATATATGAATATTGAACTGGCACGAATATTTGAGTAGTCTGAGTACTAAGCTAGCATGAATGTCTAAGTATTGGACTAACATGAGTAGCTCAGTATTTAGCTGACATGAGTATCTGAGTAGTGAACTGACATAAGTATCTGAGTACTGAACTGACATGAGTATCTGAGTACTAAACTGACATGAGTATCTGAGTACTAAACTGACATGAGTATTTGAGTACTGGAAACTTGAATGTTATAACATGATACGTGAAATACTGGTTGTACCACCACTAATTCTGGTGGCAACTCCAACTCATAAGCTATTTGACCGATCTTTTGTAGGATCATATACGACGTGTTATATTTGGGACCGAGCTTTTCTTTCTTCCCAAATCTCATTACGCCTTTCATAGGAGAAATTTTAGAAACACCTTATCAATAACTTGGAACTCTAACATCTTCAAACGCTCTTGAATCAACATAACTTTCTCTATAGTCTGATAGACCAAATTTGGTCCCAACAACTCCTTTTTACCAACTTTGAACCAACCAATTGGTGATCTACACCTTCGCCTATACATAGTCTCTCACAGTGCTATCTTGATACTGAAATGGCAGGTGTTATTATTAGCAAGGTCAATGAGAGGTATGTGATCATCCCAATTACTTTTAACATCAAGGACATAACTGTTTGAATAATACGCTCTGCCTGGCCATCTTTCTGAGGATGAAAAACTTGTGCCTAATCCTTTTTGAAAGAACTTCTAAAATTTCATTTTAAACTGAGCACCACAATCCGAAATGACGGACAACGGAGTCCCATACATCAGACGATTTCCTGAATGCATAACTTGGTATAATCTTCTGTTGAATCTGTTGTCTTTACTAGCAAGATATGTGCTGACTTGGTAAGTCGATTTACGATCATCCAATCAAATCATGCTTTTAAAATGAGCAAGATAATCCCGTTATAAATTTCATATTTACCATCTCCACTCAAAATATGTGTATTCTGTGATAAAACACTAGGCTTTTTGCTGCTCGACTTTCACTTGCTTACAATTCAGATAATTGGCCGTAAAGTCTGCGACATTCTTTTTCATGTCGTTCAACCAATAAATCTCCTTGGTCATGATGCATATTTGGGGAACCTGGATGGAAAGAACACCAGGAATTATAGGCTTCTAACATGATCTTCCCTTTTTAAGTCCATCTATATATGGAACACACAATCTGTCTTGGTACCTCAAAGTACCATCATCTCCCCCTTATTCAAAAGCCATCGTTTTATACTTGTGAATCTCCTCTTCAATTGCAACACGTAGGGATCATCAAATTGTTTCTCCTTCTCTTCAGCTACTAATAGGGAACACGTCCTGTTCTAGAAAACAACTCCGTCATCTTCGGAGTCCGAAGTCGAACTGCTATCTTGGCTAAGTGGTGAACTTCTTTCACCATAGTTCTCTTATCTACCTCAACCATGAGTTATACTTCTCACACTTTATCTTCTTAAGCACATCCTGAAAACACTTATAGCAATGTTGTGACCCAAGTCTTTGACCAGTACTCCGAAGACTAGAGTCTCGAGCAATGGCACTACCCTCGTGGCACATAAATAGGCATGATTTTATAGCTTTTCTGTGATCGCTTTATCATCAATAACTAAGCTCGGTGATCATTCTACTCACTTTGTGTTTCTTACACATGCTATACATAATCCCTGTGGTAATTATACAATTTTCCCTCATTACCAAACTGATTTTCTTTTTCATATCCCATGCTAACTATTCGAGTTTCAAATCTCTAACTGGACTTATTGAAAATTTTCACGTCACCCCTTAGACCGAAGGTCTTATACTTGTAGATCCTTCTCTTTATGTTGGGATCCAAATAACTTTCCTTATTTTCTGCAATTCTTTGCACTACGTGAATGATGACTCATCTTCCAACTAATTTCTGAGAAATCCTTCATACTAGGAAAGATTATATTACCTATATAAATGGAAAGCTAATGTATTCAAATCTATCATACGCAATCTAAATGATTTAACTCTGCTCACACTGTCAATCCTGGAGAAACCACATTTCGATAAGTCCTAAAGGCTATTCTTTTATAGTTTTCTCTCTTATTTCTAGCTGATTGTTTTTCCCCCACTATCACTGTACTTCGGATTTAACATAAGCTCTTTAGGTTGTAACACACCTTCGGTATTTTAAACTGTCATCCACTCACTAGAGTTAACCTGGCTAAATGAATCAAATTGTACCTCTACTAGCTCTGCTGAAATTACTAATTCACTGTACCAACTCAAAACTTACTTATTATTCTTTTACTAAACACCTACTAGAATCACGTTTTCTTGCTCTACTTTGGATAACTAATGTGAGGAATAAGGTTATTTCTAACTTCCCTCATCATCCGACCCTGTTCTATGGTCGCATACTATCCCTTTTTTTTCTTCTTCTAAACTATGTGCATGGATCACACTTAGGAAATTCATCTGTCTTAAACAAAATTAGAATATGTAACCCCAAACTCTCTATATAATACAAAATCATAGCATACTATAAACATCCGCGGTAATCACTTAGTCACATAACCTAAGGGGGAACTGCCATATCTTTTATCTTACATCAATAGCTGCTTCTTATAGTAGCTTACTAACGTGGTACTTCTAGTTCTGATTTGAATAAATCTAAACAGCTTAAAACCATCCCCTGAAATTCACTATTGGCTGCTCTTAGTTCTCATTTTGTACATCATATCTTCTAGTCATTTGCATGAGTTGTGCGAAATCACATATTTGGTAATAACAAACGTTTCTGACTCCTAGGTATTTTCCCCTTAAGCTCTTTTCTGTCTAAAACTATAGTGACCAATGTTAGGGTGTGACATCTGAACTATCATCATCCAACTTATGGCTCCATTCCCAAGAATTACATAAAGTTGTTCTAGGAGTTAAAATACATACAAATACACTACAATGCACAAACTTATCCTTCAAAGTATACCATCATCTGATAATTCACTTCACGTGCCATCCGGTATGTCTTGGTCTTAATCCGGTCCTAAAACATGTGAAGATTTTGCTATGATCACTGTTACTTACATTTTCTTTTAGCACCCATAGGCATCACTGTATTACTCACCAGTCACCAAAATTTTGATACACTGAAAATTGGAGATCTGGTAACTGAATAACTAATAACTGGCATCTTGAATAATCATAAACTTGCTAACTGAAAGATTGTATAACTGGTAACTGAGGTAAACTAATAGCCATAAGACATGATAATTGCTTTTGTACTTTCTGATAAGGTTATGCTCTAAGCTGTAATACTATCCATTACATCCCACTTTTAACATCCTCTAAAGTCTCATATTTACCAACCTGTACTCCATGATTATACCCCAATGCGCAATTATCCTCTCTAGGACCATACGTTTCTCTTGCGCGTCGCTTGGGAATCCAATACGTTTGGAATTCGATAGGAAGAGAAGGTTACCTTTTGCTATAAGCTTCATGGCACGATCTAGAGTAGAAAGAAGTGAGACAATCCTGGATGTCTTGGTAGTTAACTGTTTATATGAGTGGCTGGCACACACATATAAAGGAAACTCCACTAGACACGGCTTCATAGACTCCCTAGGACTCTTGAACCTAGAGCTCTGATACCAAGCTTTGTCACGCCCCGAACCTGGGCCTGGACGTAACACGGCACTCGGTGCCTGACTACATGTGACCGAGCGAACCAACTGGCTAGCTGAATCAACCTGTGATATCATATCATACTGAATGCGGAAGATAAACTAACACATGTTGATATACTGAAAATCTAAATGAGATAAATAAAAGTGCGGAAATACTAATACAATTCTGAAACATATTTGTAGCCAACATATCTTAACATGAAAAGCCTGAGACTCTATCTAACTGTTACTCTAGTCTATGAAGCCTCTATTGAAGTACTGAAAGTACTAACTATCTGTAAATACTGAAAGGCTGTAAAGTAATGATAATGCCCCGAAAGAACTGGGGATCACCAAATAGCTGGTACGAGAATCCTAGCGCTCTGCATCGTCGACCTGTAAATCATTACCTGCATTGTGAGATGCAGGCCCCGGGCAAAAGGGGCGTCAGTACATTTGAATTGTACTGGTATGTAAAGCAACTGAAAGAAAGAATTATAAATGCTGAAACTGAAACTAAGCTGATAACTGAGAATTTATAATTGATAACTGAAATAATAACTATTGAAACTGAAACTGAAATGATAACTGATAACTGGTAACTAAACTGATAAATGATAACTGAACTGATAATTGGTAACTGATAACTGAACTGATAACTGAAAAGATAACTGATAACTAATAACTGAACTGAATAAAGGAAGTAAGGATATGAATACTCTCTCTTTTGAATGATGAACAACCTGTTTATCTGAATAATAAACTGCGGCCTCAGGCCCAATATATATATATGTGCACAACTGCGGCCTCAGGCCCAAGTATACGTGTACATAACTGCGACCTCAGGTCCAAAATGCATAAAGCATAAACTGCGCCCTCCGGCCCAAAGATGCATAAAGCATAAACTGCGGCCTTAGGCCCAAATATAGGTGTTCAACATTCAGGAACTGAGAATCATACTGCAATACATGATAATGAAATACTGAATTACACTGAGTTGCATGTTACTTGAATACTGGATCACACTGAGTTACATAATACTGGAATACTGAATAGGACTAGACCGAGACATGTATTCTTGAACTGATTTTGAACACTGAAACTTCAACTGCTTATGGCATATTGAGTAATCTATACTAAGACTCGGGGGCAACAAACCCAAGTCTATATTGAATACGCATTGAGCTCACAATGTTCAGAATGAAAGTGGTGAACGAGTTATGAAACTAGAGAATAGAAGTTCTGCAACTACTCAAGGAACTAGGCTACTATATTTCTGAGGCAATTAGTAACGTCGTAAAAGGAACGTAGTGTAGGGAGAATCATTAAAATTCCCAAACATAGAGAGTTAGCCTCACATACCTTAACTTCCAACTCTTGAGCGTAATACAACATTCGCCAACGCTTTTAACTTTAATCTATATCAATACAAGTCAAAGGGATTCCATATTAGCAATAATATTCATGTTTTGGTTACTTAGGCATCTTCTCAAACACTTGGTGGCATAAAGCTTCATAGTCCTTATTAATGGTGTCTCTACACCCAATAACCCATTCTCTTGCTTCTGGATAAATTCTAAAGTCTCAAATGGTTATAATCAATATTATTCTTCATCACCCTTAAGGTAAACAATACCCTTAACCAATAATCAACAATCAGCACCCCAACCCTATAATCGTTCATGATTTTCTATCAAACCCATCAACTCATATCTTATGAACTAGGATTTATAATCATTAAACCAATGCTAGAATCAATTAGAGAGTGAAGACATTACCTCTTTGATGTCCAATCCCCTTGAATTCGAGTTCTAGGGTTCCTTCTCTCAACAATAATGTCCCAATCGAATATCTAATGATATGGAGGGTTTACCCATGTTAATAAGATGTTGAGAAATTGAAATTAACTTAGAATCACCATTAGAACTTACCTTGGGTGGTGGATGGACCCTTAAGGAGTTAAGTTTTTGAGAGCTTTGCTTTATACAACAAGTTTGTATGTTTTGGGGCTATGGGGGACGAAATAGGGCTAAAAAACGACTTCCCAAGTTGGCCACCGCGTCCCAGTAGGCCTGACCGTGGTCCCGACCGTGGTAAATCGCTGGAACACTGCCTCACCACCGCGGTCGCGGTCCGGGCGCGGTGGCTGCATACTGTTCTGTAAAACGGACATAACGTTTTGCACATAGCTCCGTTTTGGCTCCACAATATATTGTTGGAAAGCTATTTCAAAGACCTCCAACTTTCATGCTTTGAGTTTTCCGAGATTCCTTACACAGTTTCACTAAACCCTGCTGGAATACAGACCTTCTGCAAACACAGTTGATTTTGTCAAATCTTATGCACCTCACTTTCCATCTTGATTTTGAAACAACTATTCTCACCCATAATCATCCCGATGGGACTTCACATGTCCAAAATATAACCTTACTACTCCTTTAACTCATTCATACCTAAGCCGAATGTACGGGGTGTTACATTATCTCCCCCTTGGGATCATTCGTCCTCGAATGACTGTCTTGACTGTAACTTCTGCTAACTCCGGACCTTAAATGAGTCTGGTGCAAACATGAACTTTTATTAACACTTGCATACTAAACTGAATGAATACATGATTACTGAACCGTTGATATGCTGAACTTAATGACTGCTGCATTGACTGAATATTGGTCTGCCATGGATACATGAATACAAAACTAACATGGATATTCGAATATTGAACTGGCACGAATATTTGTGAATTGAACTAACATCAACATCAGAGTACTAAGCTGGCTTGAATATCTAAGTATTGGACTGACATGAGTAGCTGAGTATTGAACTGACTTGAATATCTTAGTATTGAACTGACATGAGTATCTGAGTATTGAACCGGCATGAGTATCCGACTACTGAATTGACATGAGTATCTGAGTACTGAACAGGCATGAGTATCTGAGTACTGAACTGACATGAGTATTTGAGTGCTGGAAACTTGAATGTTATAACATGACACGTGAAATACTGGATGTACCACCACTAATTCTGGTGGCAACTCTAACTCATAAGCTAATTGACCTTTCCTTCACTAGATTCTATATGGCCCAATATAGCAGCGACTATGCTTCTCCTTCTTCCCAAATCTCATAATGCCTTTCATAGGCTAAAGTTTCAGAAACACCCAATCATCAACTTGAAACTCTAGGTCTCTATGTCGCACCCTCGAATAGGACTTTTGGCGGCTCCGGGTCGTCTTCAAACTCTCTTGAATCGACTTAACTTTCTCCATAGTCTAATAGACCAAATTTGGTCCCAACAACTCCGTTTCGCCAACTAATTGGCAGTCTACACCTTCGCCCATAAAAATCATGCTTTCAAAATGAGCTAGATAATCCTATTATAAGGTCCATATTTACCATCTCCACTAAAGGATGTGTATTCTGTGATAAAATACTAGGCTTTCTACTGCCCGACTTTCACTTGCTAACATTTCAGACAATTTGGCCACAAGGTCTGTGACGTTCTTTCTCATGTTGGTCCACCAATAAACCTCCTTAAGACCATGATACATATTTGGGAACCTGGATGAAAAGAATACCTAGAATTATGGGTTTCGAACATGATCTTCCCTCTTTAAGTCCATCTATGTCTGGAACACACAATCTGTTGTGGTATCTCAAAGTACCATCATCTCCCCCTTGTTCAAAAGCCATCGTCTTATACTTGTGAATCTCCTTTTTCAACTGCAACACGTAGGGATCATAAAATTGTTTCTCCTTCTCAACGGCTACTAAGGGGGAACAAGTCCTTTTCTAGACAACAACTCTACTATCTTTGGAGTACGTAAATTGAACTCCTAGCTAGGCTAAGCGGTGAACTTCTTTCACCAGAGTTGTCTTATCTACCTCAATCATGAGTTATACTTCCCACAATTGATTATCTTCTTAAGCACTTCCTGAAAACGCTTATATCATTGTTGTGAGCTAAGTCTTTAACCAGTACTCCAAAGACTAGAGTCTCGTGTAATGGCACTACCCTCATGATACATAACTGGGCATGATTTTTATAACTTTCCGTGATCACTTTATCATCAATAACTACACTCGGTGATCATTCTACTCACTTTGTTTTTCTTACACATGCCAGACATAATCCGTGTGGTAATTATATAACTTTCCCTCATTGCCGAACTGATTTTCTTTTTCATATTCTATGTTACTATTCGAGTTTCAGATCTCCAACTGGACTTACTGAAAATTTTCACATCACCCCTTAGAAGGTCTTATACTTACGGATCCTTCTCCCTTTTTTTTTCGAGATCCAAAAAAAACTTTCCTTATTTTCTGCAATTCTTTGCACTCTACGTCAATGACGACTCATCTTCCAACTTACTTTTGAGCTAGGAAAAACTATATTATTCTCATAACGGAAAACTAATATATTCACAACTATCATACACACTCTTATTAATTTAACTCTGCTCACACTATCAATCCTGGAGAAATCACATTTCGGTAATTCCTAAAGGTTGTTCTTCTATAGTTTGCTCTCCCACTGCCTAGCTGATTTTTTTTCCCACTGTCACTGTACTTCAGGTTTAACTTAAACTCTTTGGGTTCTAACACGCGTTGGGTATTTCAAACTGTCATCCACTCGTTAGAGTTAACCTGGCTAAGTGAATCAAATTGTACCTCTACTAGCTCTGCTGAAAGTGCTACTTCACTGTATCAACTCAAAACTTACTTACTATTCTTTTTACTAACCACCTGCTACCATCATGTTTTCTTGCTCTTTGAATTTTAAAAAAAAAGACGCATAAGGTTATTCTAACTTCCCTCACCATTCGGCCCTGTTCTACGGTCGCATACTATCCCTTTTTTTTCTTCTAAACTATGTGCATGGATCACACTTGGGGAATTCATTAGCCTTAAACAAAATTAGAATATCTAACCCCAAACTTTCTATATAATACAAAATCATATCATACTATAAACATCCGCGGTAATCACTTAGTCACATAACCTAAGGGGGAACTGCCATATCTTTTATCTTACATCAATAACTGCTTCTTATAGTAACTTACTAAGGTGGTACTTCTAGTTCTGATTTGTATAAATCTAAACAACTTAAAATCATTCCCTGAAATTTACTATAGGATGCTCTTGGTTCTTATTGCATACATCATATCTCCTAGTCATTTGCATGAGTTGTACGAAATCACATCTTTAGTAATAACAACCGTTTTTGACCCCAAGGTATTTTACCCTTAGGCTCTTTTTTGTCCAAAACTATAGTGACCAATGTTAGAGTCTGACATCTGAACTATCATCATCCAACTTGTGGCTCCATTTGCAAGAATTAAAAGAAATTGTTCTCTGAGGTAAAACACATACGATTACCATACACAAACTTATCCTTCAGTGTATACCACCATCTGATAAATCACTTTTTGCACCATCCGGTGAGTCTAGGTCTTAATCCAGACCTAAAATATACGAAGGTTTCGCTATAATCACTGTTACTTATATTTTCTTTGAGAACCCATATGCATCACTGTATACTCACAAGTTACCAGAAATTTTGATACACTGAAAATTGGATTATTGGTAAACATATAAATGAATACTGGAGTACTGAATAACCACAAACTTGCTAACTGAAAGACTGTATAACTGGTAACTGAGGTAAACTAATAACCATAAGACATCATAACTGCTTTTGTACTTTCTGATAAGGTTATGCTCTAATACGTACTACTATCCATTGCATCACACTTTTAACGTCCTCTCAAGTTTCATATCTACCAAGTTGTACTCCATAATTATACCCCAACGGGCAGTTATCCTCTCTAGGACTTTAGGTTT
Source organism: Nicotiana attenuata (assembly GCF_001879085.1). Classification (NCBI taxonomy): domain Eukaryota; kingdom Viridiplantae; phylum Streptophyta; class Magnoliopsida; order Solanales; family Solanaceae; genus Nicotiana; species Nicotiana attenuata. Next base: position 774,632 of record NC_031994.1, read on the forward strand.
CTCATGCGCGTTGCTTGGGCATCCAATACATTTGGATTTCGATAGGAAGAGAAGGTTAACTATTGCTCTAAGCTTCATGCGACTCTGTCTAGCTGTTACTCTAGTCTATGAAGCCTCTAATGAAATACTGAAAACACTGACTGTCTGAAAATACTGAAGACTATAAGGTAATGATAATGCCCCGAAAGAACTGGGGATCACCAAATAGCTGGTACGAGAATCCTAGCGCTCTGAATCATCAACCTGTAAATCATCACCTGCATCGTGAGATGCAGGACCCGGGCAAAAGGGACGTCAGTACATTTGAATAGCACTGGTATGTAAAGCAACTGAAAGAAAGAACTATAAATGCTGAAACTAAAACCAAGCTGATAACTGAGAATTTATAATTGATAACTGAAATCATAACTAATAACTGAAACGATAACTAATAATTGAACTGAACAAAGGAAGTAAGGATATGAATACTCCCACTTCTTAATAATGAACAACCTGTTTATCTGAATAAATAAACTGCAGCCTCAGACCCAATATATATATATATATATATATATATATATATATATATATATATATATATATATATATATATATATATATATATATATATGCTCGGCCTCGGGCCCAAGTATACGTATACATAACTGCGACCTCAGGTCCAAAATTCATAAAGCATAAACTGCGGCCTCAGGCCCAAATACAGGTGTTCAACATTCAGGAACTGAGAATCATACTGCAATACATGATAATGAAATACTGAATTACACTGAGTTGCATGATACTTGAATACTGGATCACACTGAGTTACATAATACTGGAATACTGAATAGGACTAGACTGAGACATGTATTCTTGAACTGATTATGAACACTGAAACTTCAACTCCTTATGGCATACTGAGTAATCTATACTGAGACTCGGAGGCATCAAACCCAAGTCTATATTGAATACGCATTGAGCTCACAACGTTCAGAATGAAAGTGGTGAACGAGTTATGAAGCTAGAGAATAGAAGTTCTGCAACTATTCAAGGAACTAGGCTAAACTATATTTCTGAGGCAATTAGCAACGTCGTAAAAGGAACATAGTGTAGGGAGAATCATTAAAATTCCCAAACATAGAGAGTTAGCCTTACATACCTTAACTTCCTGCTCTTGAGCGTAATACAACATTCGCCAACCCTTTCAACTTTAATCTATATCAATACAAGTCAACGGGATTCCATATTAGCAATAATATTCATGTTTTGGTTACTTAGGCATCTTCTCAAACACTTGGTGGCATAAAGCTTCATAGTCCTTATTAATGGTGTCTCTATACCCAATAATCCATTCTCTTGCTTCTAGATAAATTCTAAAGTCTCAAATGGTTATAATCAATATTATTCTTCATCACCCATAAGGTAAACAACACCCTTAACCAATAATAAACAATCAACACCCCAACCCTATAATCGTTCATGCTTTTCTATCAAACCCATCAACTCATATCTCATGAACTAGGATTTATAATCATTAAACCAATGCTATAATCAATTAGAGAGTGAAGACATTACCTCTTTGAAGTCCAATCCCCTTGAATTCGAGTTCTAGGGTTCCTTCTCTCAACAATGATGTCCGAATCGAATATCTAATGATATGGAGGGTTTACCCATGTTAATAAGATGTTGGAAAATTGAAATTAACTTAGAATCACCATGAGAACTTACCTAGGGTGGTGGATGGACCCTTAAGGAGTTAGGTTTTTGAGAGCTTTACTTTCTAGAGCAAGCTTTTATGTTTTGGGGCTGTGGGAGGGGGGGGGGGGAAATAGGACTAAAAAATGACTTCCCAAGTTGGCCACCGCGTTCCAGTAGGCCTGACCGCAGTCCCGACCACTGTAAATCGCTGGAACACTGCCTCACCACCGCGGTCGCGGTCCGGGCTTGGTGGTTGCTCACTGTTCTGTAAAACGGACATAGCTTTTTACACAGAGCTCTGTTTTGGCTCCACAATATATCGTTGGAAAGCTATTTCAAATACCTACAACTTTCATGCTCTGAGTTTTCCCAAATTCCTTACACAGTTTCACTAAACCCTGCTAGAAGACAGACCTTCTGCAAACTTAGTCGATTTTGTCAAATCATATGCACCTCACTTTCCATCTTGATTTTGAAACAACTAAACCATAATCATCCCGATGGGACTTCACATGTACAAAATATAACCTTACTACTCCTTTAACTCATTCATACCTAAGGCGAATGTACGGGGTGTTACACCATCATATTGTCTATGCAATGCATGAAATGCATAAGAAATACATTAATAAGATTTTCTCGAAATGCCATAAAAATCAATAAACCTTTCGGATAAACAATATCAAATACGTATTTTTCTGAGACCCATGAACAGAAGATATAATAATAATTCATATGGGGAATCAAGAATATAGACACCCCTAGTATTTCTATGAATAGAGTTATTTATGAAAGTTGCGTATTTTGCTCGTTTCATTTGTATTATTTGGATCATGCCAAACCCTTAGTTATTTGTTTGGTTAGCTCCTTGATTCCACGTGGGGGTGGGGTGGGAAATGTTAATCTTTATCCACTTATTAGGTAATTAGATAATGTCCCGTTACCCGGTAATTAATCAATTACTCGCATAATTAAGAATTATCTCAAATTACTTAAAATTCTACTCATTTTTAATATACTTTATACATCATACTATCACGGTCATATGGTACCTTGTATGGTACCTGTCCATAAATATCAGGTATTATAGCTCGGACCGTATTTTATCCCAAATCGACAACCATCAACGAAACTCATTTTCTTTAATTCGTGTACCCTTTATCCTTCATGGCACTTACTTATCTCTTGTTATAAATAGCATTAATATGCTAATCTCAAGATAATCTCATCCCCGAGTCTACTTCTGACGACTCTGAGCTGTCAACAGTCGCTCCCATATAAGCTTTACTTTTTCTATGGCCTGCTAATGATCCTATAAGGCCCAATATACCGTGGGATACGTTCGCCTTTCTTGCCAAACCTCATCACACCCTTCATAGGTGACACCTTTAAGAGTACCCAGTCATTAATCCCGAACTCTAAATATCATCATCGTACGTCAGAATATGACTTCCGATGACTCTGAGCTGTCAACAGTCGCTCCTGGATAAGCTTTACCTTTTCTATGGCCTGCTGAACTAGGTCTGGCCCATGTAACTCAGATCCTCCAACATCAAACCACTATATAGGAGATCTGCACCCGCGCCTATACAAAGCCTCGTATGGAGCCATCTGGATACTGGAGTGGTAACTGTTATTATATAAAAACTCGATAAGAAGTAGATGTTCATCCCAACTTCTTTTAAAATCCAACACATATGCTTGTAACATATCCTCGAGCGTCCGAATTGTGTGCTCGGCTTATCCATCAGTTTGTGTATGAACAGCTGTGCTGAGATTCACCTGAGTTCCTAGACCTCTCTGAAATGACCTCCAAAAATGTGCTGTAAACTGGGCCCCACGGTCAGATATAATAGATACTGGTACTCTGTGTAGTCACACTATCTACTTAATATATAATTTTGCATAATCTTCTATTTTGTATGTAGATCTGACCAGCAGGAAATGAGCTGATTTCGTGAGCCTATCGACTATCACTCAAGTGGAGTCGAACTTACGATGAGAACAAGGTAAACCCGTGATAAAGTCCATGTTCATCGCCTCTCATTTCCATGTTGGGATCTCTATAGTCTGCATTAGCCTTCCGAGCTTCTGGTGCTCTATCTTCACTTGCTGGCAACTAGTACACTGAGCGACATGCTCCGCAATGTTCTTCTTCATATTGTTCCACCAATACACATCCTTAATTTCATGATACATCTTCGTCGACCCGGGGTGAATGGAGTACGACGAATAATGTGCCTCTGACATAATCGTGTCTCGTAGCCCTGCTACATCTGGAATAAACAAACAACCCCTGTATTTGAGAACCCCATCTCCCTTGAGTTCTAAAAATGACTTCTTCTGCTGCGGGAGTCGCTCTCTCAACTCGACCAACTCTAGGTCCTCATACTACCTCTCTTTTACTTCAGCTACGAGAGATGATTTTGCAATATTTTGGAGTACAACTCCACCATCGCTAGAGTCTACTAACCGAATACCCAGACAAGCCGATTGATGAATCTCTCTAGTTAATTGTCTTTTCTCAGACTCTACATGTACTAAGCTACCCATAGATCGACGACTTAAGGCATCAGCTACTACATTAGCTTTGCCTGGATGGTAGAGAATGTTAACATCGTAATCTTCCAATAACTCAAGCCATCTGTAGATTCAATTCTTTCTGCCTGAAGATATATTGCGGGCTTTTATGATCTGTAAATACATCAACATGAACGTCATATAAATAATGCCACCATATCTTAAAGTGCATGGACAACTGCAGCTAATTCGAGGTCGTAGGTCGGATAATTCCGCTCGTGCTTCCTTAATTGCCTTGAAGCATATGCAATTACTTTCCCATGTTGCATCAGGACACATCCTAACCGGACACCTGACGCATCACAATACATGGCATAACCATCTGGACTCTCTAGAGGTGCTAGAACTGGCGCTGAAGTCAATCTGTTCTTAAGCTCCTGGAAACTCTGCTTGCAAGCATCAGTCCACTGAAACTTAGCTCTCTTCTGAGTTAACATAAATGGGTATTCTAATTTTGTACAATTTATGAAATTCCCCTTTCGAAGGCCCAAACTTCATCCTTCATCTATCATGATTACGCCCTTGTTCCACTACCAGGGCAGCATTCCATCTCTTCTAAAGGCTACTAGTCTTATACTTCTTTGAGTTTATTTAGGCTATACTGAGCCTTCTATAACTTAAAGAAACCACCAGCTTTCTTATGAGCTTAACCCCAAGGACTTATCCATTCTCGTCACCTTTTCACTCATCTTTTTTTATCATTTCTCCTGCTTCCTAAAACCTTGTCGCTCTACCATACTTTAGCTTGCGACCTACACATATCTATTTATACTTATTCGCAACCTTCCTTCAACTTGCTTGCACCATAAATTTCTTTATGTTATTCTGGAACATCAAGTGAGACATCACATACCACTTGAGCACTTTTGATAAAGGTTCTAAAAGAGACGAAAATTCCTTTACAAGTTTTCAGTAATAACCTGCCAAACGGAGAAAGCTACGAACCTCCATCGGTGTCGTGGGTCTAGGCAAGTCTTTATTGCCTCAATATTTTGTGTATTAACCGAATACCTTTACCTGAAATAATATGCCCAAGGAATGCTACAAAATTCAACTAGAGTTCACATTTAGATAATTTTGCATACAACATCCCTTTCTGTAAAACTTTGAGCACCGTATGCAAATGATCTACGTGCTCAGTCTCTGAACGAGATTGCACTAATATATCACCAAATAATGCAATCACGAATATATCTAGAAAGGACCTGAACACTCGGTTCATCAAGTCCATGAATACTGCTGGGGCACTAGTCAAACCGAATGACATAACACGAAACTCAAAGTGCCCATATCTGGTCCTGAATGCTATCTTCGGGATATCTTTCTCCTTACCCTTACTTGAGGGCACCCGGACCTCACGTTTACCTTCGAGAAATACTTGGCACCTTGCAGCTGACCAAATAAGTCATCAATCCTCGGGAAGGGGTACTTATTCTTGATTGTCACCTTATTCAACTGTCTATAATCAATACGCATCTTTACGGAACCATCTTTCTTCCTCACAAATAATATAGGTACTAGGTATGATAAATCCTTTTTCAAGCAACTCCCTTAGTTATTCCTTCAACGCTTTTAGCTCTGCGGGTTCCATTCTGTAGGAAGAAATAGATATTGGTTGAGTAGCTGGTAGTAAGTCAATAGCAAACTTAATTTCTCGCTCTGGCGGAAGACCTGGAAGCTTATCGAAAAAAACATCGGGAAACTCATTAACCATATGGATAGATTGAATGGTTGCTGACACTACTTTCACAGTCTTTACCCGAACTAAGTGATAATCATAACCTTTTCTGATTATCTCCCTTTCCTTAAGACAGGAAATAAATCTACCTCTTGGCGATGCCGTATTACCTTTCTAATCCAAAACAGGCTATTCTGGAAATTAGAATCGAACCACCTTTGATCTTCAATCAACGATAGCATAACAAGAAGCCAACCAATCCATACCTATTGTCACACCTCCTTTTTACACACCCGAAGGTATATAAGGGAGTTTTTCCAATTGAAGTGACATTATTCGAAATGGAATTATTTAATTTGATTTTTTAGAGTCGCCACTTGGAATATTTTAATTGGTGTCCCAAGTCACCGGTTTATTTTAAACCCCAAATCGAGGAAATTCGACTTTCCTTTTGAAGTCTGCGAACCAGAAATTCTAAGTAAGGAATTCTGTTAACCCGAGAGAAGGTGTTAGGCATTCTCGGGTTCCGTGGTTCTTGCACGGTCGCTTAAACGAATATAACTGGCCTATTATCTGATTTTAATACATGTTTTAGCCTATGGTACATTTTAACTTATTAACCGCTCTTAATTATTTTAGGAAGATTCAACGTTATTTAAAACATGCCTTGAACCACGTCACATGAAATGCACCCGCGGTCCACGACACATTTTATTTAACTTTGTTGAGAATTGAAGTTGGGTCACATGAAATGCACACCCGAATTTAACAAATAAAGGAAATCAATTTAAATAGCGCGCCTAAAGCAACTACGAAATTTCAAATTAATAACAAGGTTTGCGAAGGCCACGGAAAATTTAATAATGGCACACCTCAATTTTAAAAGAGTTATTATTAATTAAATGAGGGCCATGGGTTTTGAGATTTTATTCAGCATGGCACGCCTCGAATTATTCTATTAAAAAAAAGGGTTTCTAAATTTAGGTTTTGAGGGCCATAGTTTGTATGTTTGGCTAATACAGCGCACCTCGATCTAATTAAAAGAATCTAATTAATTGATTAAAAGACTAAGGGAAATTCTAATTTATTTTAAAGCTAATGTTCAAACTAAAGCTAATAAAATAAGGCTTGGTGTTAAAAGAAATCAACATTTGGTTATTTGAAAAGCCCAATCTGGCAGCAGGCCCAATTGCCTTTGTAAAGGAGGTCCATATCGAAGCACGAGGGACAACCGGGCTCACATGAAGCCCAGAATGCATATTGGACCAGTGAAGGGCATTTGGCACAGCTGGGCCAATACCAAAGGCCCAATTTCGTGATTCAGCACAATTGGTTGAAACAAATTACACTTCTTCACAAAAATCTCAAGATTGAAAATGGACCCCAGCAATTCTTGCCAGTTCTACACAGATGCATAACACATTTTTAAGCCCAAATCATATTCCATAATAAAATGCAAACCTTAATGTTATATGGCTCAAACATCAATTATTTCATCCTTTAACATAGCAGAATTCGATTCTCAGCCAAAAAAAAACCTAACACGATTTCAAAAGAATACATCTACTAGCATGGATTTAAACCTGTCTAACTCCAGATCTTAAAGAAGAAACGAATGCTTACTGATTTCATCAAAACCAAGTAGAACCCAAATACTAATTTAAGATTCAAAATTGATGCTTTTCAGCAGAATGTCTAACAGTAAAGGCTTCAGCCTTATGCCTCTGACATTTACAAAATAAACAATAAACCTTTGAAGTCATTTGAAAACCAAAATTAGAGCAACAAAGTCATAGTGAAATCGACCTATGACCTAACATCACCATACAACTTCAAATGTTATCCATGTAAGTTATGTCCATATCACAACAGTCCAGGATCAGATATACGATGATAAAAGTCCAAATGACAAGGCCCAAAGTCCATCTACAGCATACTTGACAAGAATACTGGACTCACATGCTAAGTAGGGACTTAATACAACCCTTAGAAGGATACTATCAATCAACACAGGCAAAATACAATGAATCAAACAGTAAAAGAACAATGTAGTGCAGAAAATAAGGCTAAATTCTAATCAAATAAGTTGATGATATGCTTAAACTCCACATTTCAATTTCATGCTTTAAATCGAGCTTCACATTCAGTAGGATCCAAAAAAGGGTTCCTGGATGTCAAAAGAAAACAAAGAAAATGAAGAGCTCAGCAGCAACAATAGAACAAGTGAATCAACAGCTCCAAACACAACAATATTCAACTCTTTTAGACCATTTTTAAACCAGAATGAATCAGAAGTGCTTCGAAGATTTCAACTATGGAGATTAAAAAGAAAACAGGAAACCAAAAACCAACTTCTTCAATAAAATTGCAAGAGATGTCAGTATTTAGAACTCAGCCGTTTTCTAAAGTTTTCAGTGTTATAATTCTCTAAAATCTGACTTGAGAAGAAAGAAAACATGCCTCTTATAGAGGACTTCTAGGGCAACATAATTGGTTCTGCAATTTAACCAATACCCCTCCCCCAATTTCCAATTTGTTCACTTTAGACCCTGAATTTTGGTTCTGTTTGATAAGTCAGTCATAAACCCCACCATCCAGGAAGTTTCCAAATCAGTTAAACAAGATTCCCTTAATTAATTTTCCTAAACTACCCTTATAACCCTTGTTATTTACCCTTGTAAACTAACATGGGTCAGGTTGAAACAAAACCCAAACCAAGAAAGAAAACATGGGCTTACCTGGCCCAATAGGGCCAAACCAATCACAATGAAAGAAAAACAGGGCAGTGGACTTTGAGCAAAACCCCTGAATTTTACTGATTTTAATTATCAAACAAAAACAAGAAAATTGTGACCGACTTTCAGGCCAAAATACACTAAAATGCATCAACAATTGAAACAAGTAATTAACATGAAAACAACGAGCCTGATGATTGCTTTAAAGAATTTTATCCTAATCAAAACAAACTAGATAATAAAGTAACCAATAGACACATGATAAACCAAAAAAGAAAAATATTTGTGAGCAGAGGTTAAGGATTGAAGAAAAGAGCCGTAAAACAAAGAAAATATATAGAAAGAAAACAAGAATACAAGGAACATCTGTGAACTTGATCAGAGAAAAGTGGAAGAAAAGGGAAAAACGTAGAAGAAAAGAAAAAAAAATTAAAGAGATAGGCAGAGGGGAAAAAATAAGAGAAGAATACCTAGTACTTTGACTTTCAGAAACTCTGGCCATCTCGATTTGAACCCAAAATTGACGTCAACCGTGTGTTCTTGTCAAGAACAAACGGGCAACGTCAGTTTCGTGCAAAATCGACCCTCTTAACTTTGCATGCTCTAGATCCGAAGTCGGGGGAAAATTTGGGGCTTTAGGGTTTCAACCTTAGATTTAAGATTCGAACCGATGGAGAGGGATTCGAGGGAAATTATTTTGGGGTTTAGGAAGAGGAAGGTACAGGGGTGATGTGGTGTTAATTTGGGGGCGATTTGGGGGTGGCGCCGCCACAGAAGAGTGTTAGGGCGGCGCTAGGGTTTGGTCTCTAAATGGAGAAAATGGGGACCGTTAGGAACTGGGGGGGGGGGGATAAGGTCGTTTGGAAAGTTAAATACAAATGGGAACCCCAGTTCCCAGCCGTTCGATGAAAGGAAATCAACGGCTGGGATAAAGAGTCTCAAAACGGTGTCATTTGGTCATAGTGGTGATTTGGACCGGGTATGGGGTGGAGTTGGGCCGAATCTTTAACGGGCCTTGGGGATAATCACTTGGGTTGGTACGAATTGGCCCAATATCAAAGCATTTCTTTATTTTCTTTCCTTTCTTTTTCAATTTCAATTTTCATTTTCTTTTTTCGAAATTAATTTAAAACCTAATCTAACTCATAAAATTAGATTAATTTACCAAATTAAACTAATTACCCTTCATAGTATTTACAAAAATTAATTAACTCCTAAATTAAAAGAAAAACTATAAAATTCAAAATTAAAAAGTTAAAATGCAAAATGAGTTATTTTTTGTGATTTTTTCATTTTTGTAAAACAACTAATTTACTAATTAACCTAAAAATATAAAAATAAAACCTAAATGTAAATGCAAAGTATTTTTGTATTTTCATGAATTAAATAAAATTAAACATGCACAGAAAAATGCAAATAATTAAGAAAATTCTACAATAATTCCTAAAATGGCAAGCAATTAAAAGAAAAAATCTAATTCCTTGGGATTCTGTAGGAGTATTTCATATAGGGCAAAAATCACGTGCTCACAGCTGCCCCTCTTTGCTCGGAGACACGAAGGGCTTTCGGGCAAAGATAAAATGAGCAATTATGAGAGATTTTTGCCTGTTTGAAACTCTATGAGAAGCATTTTTTTTGAAAAAGCCTGACCGAACCTTGCTTCAGAGGTTGCCTACATATCCTTGGCTATAAAGGAATCAGGTCAGTGTAGTTCTGGAAGTTTCGGTAGCTGGGACAACCAGGAAGCTGTGATTTCACAGTTGCTGCTGCTGCTACTGCTTGCTGAACTCCTTATTACATCGAAAATAAAAAAATAAAAAAAACTAAGTTAGCTAAGCCTACCAACTACGAGTTACAAGATTCTTATCTATAAATCTTCTGAAGCTTGATCTTGAGTCTTGGCTGGTTCTTCTGCTGACTCTGATCTGAATCTTGATGCTCATTAGCTGCGACCGCTGGTTCATTCTTCAGCTTTTGGATCAAGGCGGGACATGCGAAGCTTGTGACTTCAATTATATCTTGAGCAGTCCGCATCTTTCTCTGCTTCTGCACCTTGAGTTCACTTCTTTTTTGTTCTTTTTCTTCTTTTCTTTATTCTGGATTGAGACTCATTCTATTGGTCATCTCAAACCTTGTGCCTCGAGGTAAAACCTGCTCAGACGCAAAAACAAACAAACGAACGGAATTTTTTTGCCCAGTTTTCACTAGGAAAATTTCGTGAGTTATTGTAACACAAACTAAACCAATTCTCTATTGAAAGCAATAAATTCAGGATTGTGTATCCTTTGGGAAAAGGGATTGGGGAGTGGAGCCCTATATCTATACTAAAAGTCAACTAGGGAGTGGAGACCCTATGTTGGAAAAGCGACTAGGCAGTGGAGACCCTATGTCTAAAATAATCTCAACTAGGGAGTGGAGACTCTATGTTGGCAAAAGGTGACTAGGGAGTGGAGACCCTATGTCTAAAATTATCACGCCCCGAACCATGGCCTGGGTGTAACACGGCACTCAGTGCCTGACTGCATGTGACCGAGCGAACCAACTGTATGGCTGGATCAACATGTGGTATAACTGTGAGCTAGAGGTAAATGTAAAACATGATAATCTGCTAAAAAGTCTGACTGAAATATCATAGATGCGGAAAATACCGAAAGGTCTGCAAGTATAAACAAGCAGCCGACAAGGCTAACACATGAAAGCCTGCTAATATCTGACTGACTGGGTTATAGTCTACGAAGCCTCTAAGGAATACTGAAAATGCCAACTGTTTACCGGGACAAGGTCCCCGGTATACCTTATTAACCGAAAATACTATAATGACTAACACAAAAGAGAGATAAGGCCCTGAAAGACTGGGGCTCACCAACAGCTGATACGAGATGTCCTACCAAGCAGAATCGTCAACCTGAAAATCGTTACCTGCATCGCGAGATGCAGGCCCCGGGCAAAAGGGACGTCAGTACATTTGAATTGCACTGGTATGTAAAATAGCTGAAAAATTGAGCTGTAAATACTGAAACTGAAACTCAACTGCTAGTTGATAAACTGATAACTGAACAAGGAAGTAAGGATATGAATACTCCCTCTTCTGAATGATGAACAACCTGTTTATCTGATAAGATACGGCCTCGGGCCTAATGTATATACATGTGCACAAGCTACAACCTCAGGCCCAAGTATACGTATACATAACTACGGCCTCAGGCCCAAAAATGCATAAAGCATAAACTACAGCCTCAGGCCCAAATACAGGTGTTCAACATTCAGGAATTTAAAATCAGGAACTGAGAATCATACTATAAATGATACTGAAATAATGAGCCATACCAAGTGACATGATACTGTAATAGTGAATAGGATTAGACTGAGATGAATATTCATAATAAGTTGATCTGTCATAACTGAGACTCATAGAATATCTAATGATTATGAAACTATGCCATCTAGAGAATAGAAGTTCTACTAATATTCAGGGAACTAGGTCATAGTTACTTTCTGAGGAAACTGGTAAGGGTCATAATAAATATGACGTAGGGAGAATCATAGACATTTCCAAACGTAAAGAGTTAGCCTTACATACCTTAACTTCTGGCTCTTGAGCGTAATACAACGTTTGTTAACCCTTTCAACTTTAATCTATAGCAATACAAGTCAAAGGGATTCCATATTAGCTATAATGCTCATGTTTTGGTCACTTAAGCATTTCATCAAACACTTGGTAAAAATAAAGCTTCATAGTCCTTATTAATGGTGTCTCTACACCCAACAACCCATTTCCTTGCCCCTAGATAAATTCTAAAGTCTCAAATAGTTGTAATCGATATTATTCTTTATCACGCATAAGCTAGACAACACCCTTAACCAATAATCAACGTTCAACACCCCAAACCTGTAATCGTTCATGCTTTTTCATCAAACCCATCAACTCATATCTCATGAACTAGGGTTTATAATCATTAAACCAATGCTAGAATCAATTAGAGGGTGAAGACATTACCTTTTCGAAGTTCAAACCCTTGAATTTCGACTTTTAGGCTTCCTTCTCTCAACAATGATGACCCAATCGAATATCTAATGATATGGAGGGTTTACCCATGTTAATAAGATATTGGGAATTTGAAATTAACTTAGAATCACCATTAGAACTTATCTTGGGTGGTGGAAGGACCCTTAAGGAGTTAGGTTTTGAGAGTTCCCCTTTCTAGAGCAAGTTTTTATGTTTTGGGACTGTGGGGGACGAAATATAGCTTTAAAACGACCCCCCACTAGCACGATCGCGCAACTGGAGGCTTGTTCGCGCTAGTGTTTACGCAAAATGGTGGTAACACTGCCTCCCACTAGCGCGATCGTGCACCTGGAGGCTACCGGGCGCGCATACACGTACTGTTCTGAAAAACGCACATAACCTTTTGCACTGAGATCCGTTCAGGCTCCATAATATATATTTGGAAAGCTATTTCAAAGGCCTACAACTTTCATGCTTTGCGTTTTCCCCAGTCCCTTACACATTTTCACTAAAACATGATGGAAGACAGACCTTCTACAAACTTAGTCGATTTTTTCAAATCTTATGCACCTCTCTTTCCATCTTGATTTTTGAAACAACTATTCTCACTTCCGATCGCGCTCCCAACTCCAAAATCACCATACGGAGCTATTCCCAGAATCGGAATCCCAAACGGACATCGATAACACTGAAATGCACTTCAAGCCAAACTTAAGAAATTCCTTCTAAAATGCTAACTTCCACAATAGGCGCCAAAACGCTCCCGGGTTATCCAAAACCCAATCCGGGCATACGCCCAAGTCCGAAATCATCATACGAACCTGCTGGAACCTTCAGATCCTGATTCTGAGGTTGTTTACTCTAAATTCCAATCCTAGTTCATTCTTTCAACTTTAAGCTTCTCAAATGAGAATTTTCATTTAAATTTAACTCCGATCTTCCTGAATTTAAATTCCGACCATGCGAACAAGTCACAATTCCTGAAATGAAGGTGCTCATGGCCTCAGACTGCTGAACGATGTGCTAGGGCTCGAAACGACCGGTCGGGTCGTTACATTCTCTCCCACTTAAACATACGTTCGTCCTCGAACGTGCTGAGAACTACACTGGAGTAGTCTGAAATCATTGTTTAGCACCTCAAGCACCTTCCCGTGCTACCACAACTTAGTTGAGCACATTAGCTCGATAAGTCTGAAGATACTCCCCTTTATTCAAGCAAATAAGCCTTAGAGCCCAATTCCAACATCCGGAATTCTATGCCAGGCCCGTTTCCAACATACGATCATCGTATCAATCACTATACGCTGTACTCAAACATGACTGCATAACTCTACTGAATTCACACTTTGCATCACTTTACTCATAGGACCGCAATAACATTTCTGTTTGAATTAATCGAAATTCCACGAATCCGATGCTCCCATTGCACCTCATGACCTACATAGGTCTTACTCTAACTATTACAACATCGCCACAATGGATGAGATGCCAAAGTTCGTAATCAACTGCCGAGTCAACCAATCATCGAGTCCATACTTCTGACAAGAAATATTACCACATTCTGAACCAAATAATGATCTTCGCTCTTTAATATACTTCATATAATCAGATTGCACTGATCCTAAATCCCACAATCTCATCCTACCCAGTACGAACTGCTCAGGCAATAAGCCACTCCGAATGCGATCACAAGTCTCATATGACGCCACAATGTGCCAATAGGCCACCAATCCGAACACAACACAAACGGAAATCAAACTCTGGAAGGAATTACCTAACTCCCGCACTACTACGGACTTTCCTTAGAAAATAGGAAGCGGAACACACAAAGAAAATAACATATAGAGGACCAGACTCGACATCACACTGTTGCGGCGCGCAACCAGATCTAAATAACATACCCATGGCGGCGTGCCACCCGATCCATACATAGATCTCACATAAGGAGATTGCACTTCGAGCTAAATCTGCTCATTACAATAAAAATATCGAATTTTGATCGTAAGCACGCTAAGTGCATAATACCATCCCCGAGAAAACACGTAGCGCTACAGGCTACAAACTCAAGCACAACTGAGGTGCGATACAAGATCTAAATCTCAAGAGCCATCCTGCTCACATAACACCATCGCAACGCGGAACCTCAACACATAAGAATTTACCTAAGCCGTCTCACAACTCATACGGCGAAATACAACATTACCTGGAATAGCTGATGACAAAATACACCCCGACTGTTCCTCCATGGGGAACGCTCGACTGAAATGAACACAACTAGCCTGATATAAAGCCCTGTTCACATA
>NC_031994.1:789635-801433 GCF_001879085.1 Nicotiana attenuata
CGGTAGAATCATACCCGGCCACGTGGAGCTCGGTAAACCCAACTGATTAGTGGTTGCACAATAGGTGCCATACCCGGCCGTCTATAGCGCGGCTCGGTAGAGTAAAATAGATTTATATATATATATATAATGCATGCTCGACTCATGGGATCACGTTCTAAACCTTTCGGAGTGACGTAAGAACATTATGGACATACATACCCTCAATATGAACTTCACTAGGACTTATTGATCATACATACTTTCTTAGAATAACTTTGTACGGAAAGAACAACATGGACAACCTTAGTTGCTAGGAGTAGATTCATTATGAAATAGCGTATTCATTTCACATTAGATCATGCCAAAAGAAAGAAAGGATAGCCTTAACATACCTGGAGTAGAAACAACTCCGTATACTTATTCCGTCGGAAACCTTCGTTGATTGAACGAAATCTGGCTCTGCTCCGTAAAGATTCACGGACGAAATTTGTTTCTGGTTCTTAATGTTTTGGAACGAAATCAGTGTTCCCTTGAAATTTTTTTGAGAGGGAACGTTTCTGTTCTTACAATTTGGAAAGAACTTGTTCCAATTTAAAACCACGTTTCTTTTGGTTGAAAAATATAAAAAGGAACGAATTTCTGATTTCTCTTTAGGATTTGAAAGAATCCTTTGGATTCATTTTGGATCAAGGAAACGTTTCTGTCTATTAAAAGTCTTTGAAAGACTAGCTTTTCTTTTGGAGTCACTTCTCTTATTCCTAAGAATTTTTGGCAGATAATTCTAATTCTCAATCTTGCTTATGCCTAGGTGGCATAATAAGTGACTACTTAGTCACTCTTATTTTGGTGGCTTCTTGCCACGTATGGTTGGGGATAATTATTAAGATTTTATCCGCTTATTAGTTAATCGGGTAATGTCCCGCTACCCGATAATTAATCAATTACCCGCATAATTGAGAATTATTTCCACTTTCTTAAAATACTACTCACTTTTCACATACCTTATGCACCTTATTATTAAGGTCATGTGGTACCTTGTATGGTACTAGTCCATAAATACTGGGTATTTTAGCTCGGGCCGTATTTTATCCCAAAATACCATATTTCAATGAAATTCATTTTCTTCGACTTGCTTCCCCTCTCCCTTGACGAATTTATTTATCACTTATAATCCTTATAATCTCCAAATAATCTTTTCCTTGGACTGATGTCAATTACCTTACGACAAATTCAACGTACATTACTGCAGGGTGCAACATCGTCGTAACTTATTACTGCGAAGCGTAACACCATCGTAATATATTATTGCAGAGGGTAACATCATCGTAATATATTACTGTAGAGCATAACATTGTCGTAATATAATACTGCCGAACGTAATATCGACGTAATATTATGGGGTGTAACATCATTCCCCCCTTTGGAACATTCGTCCTCGAATGTTGACTGATGCTCTTATGATTTTTGTAACTTATAGCTCTTGTGAATACCTTAATACTCTTCTTTCCATTTAAGAAGTTGCTCTATGAATAAATCCAAAGTCTAGGGTATTCCCCCCTTTAGTCTTTTTGCTCATATCATGACCTGTGGTGGAAATCTTTCTAATCTTGCAACTTCTGTTACCTCTTGTCATGCGGCCTGTATGGCCCTGGCTTTGTAGGTGCACTTATGCGATTCTTCTGTCCTTTTTCCTTTTACCTTATAGTTGATCTATAGGCCTTACTTTGTATATACAATGCTTAATAGGATGCCTCTCTGGGCCTCTATATCTGTACTGAAGTCCTTTGCTCGATACTTTGTAGAACTTGCGAATATGGCCATATCTCATTTCAGATCTGGTTACCCATTCATATGACTTTACTGCATTTACATGGGTTATACTATACCATAATTTTTCTGCTTCAATCTACCTTTACTGAGGTATGCTTACCAAGTTCCCAGTTACTTTTGTTGCCTATCCTTTAGGTATAAATCTCAGTCCTTCAATGCTCCTTCATTACCGTTCATCTTAAGAATAGCGGCCTAATCTCATCTCATACTTTGTGACTTTTTTCCATCCATTGTTGATTCACCTCAATATTAATCTACAATACACCACTGATAACTTGAAACTTCTTACGTGATTTTTCCTGATCCACTTAGGGGTGATACAATACTTCAATGACCGTATTTTATAGCATCCCAATATGATTCACTTATGTGGGCATCTTAATCTCGTATAATCGATGAAATCCTCTTCAAATCATTACTCACTCGAAGGTCTAAACGTCATCCTTTATCCATCACAATTACACCCCATTGTACTATCAGGGCAGCATTCCATCTTTTCTAAATGCTACTAGTCTTAGACTCCATTGAATTCATTCAGGCTATACTGAGCTTTCTATAACTTAGAGAAACCATTAGCTCTTCTTGTTTTCATGGATTTAATCCTCAGGACTTATCCATTCTCGTCACCTTTTCACTTACCTTTCCTCATCCTTACTCATGTTCCCTTAAAACTTTGTTGCTTTGCCCTACTTTAGCTTGCGACCTATAAATATCCATTTATAATACTCGCAACTTTCCTTCAACTTGCTTACACTATAGATTTCCTTATGTTATTCCGGAATGTCAAGCGATACATCACATCGTCTCCAACTCTTCTTTATCATCTTAATTAGCCTCCTCGATACCTAGAAACCATAGGCTATGAGATATGCCACTGACTATGTCGCTATCTTTCCTGGATATTGAATTCCAGCACTTCTAGCCTTCTATCCGAAGTATGGACTATTCACATATTCTGCATTTGAGTATCTCGTACGTTGTTCACTTTTACCTTACTTACTTATAATAATATTCTCCGAGGCTGAATTCTCCATGTTGGGTCCTACAATGTTTATCTTACACGATCTGATGACTCGTCTGTAACCTCCTGTTTAGCCGTAATTGAGATCATCCTAACCAATTACTAACTACTCTTTGGCCCATTCTCGTATCAATATTCCTCGTAATCTTTCTTGGGTTATTTACTTTGTTTTAACTTATGTCTCGCACTGGCTCCTTATTTATTAATAACAGCTCGGGCAAGAACCTTTACTTCCTCTCCTTGACGTCGTGCTTGCACAATATTCTTGAATCGTAGCGTATCTGTAAGATTTGGATAAGTGCCATCTCATTCCTCTTTCATTTATCGCATTCTTCTTTTACCATTCCATAGTAACTGGAACGACTTAATTCTGGCTGAATGCCACATTACTCCCTATTCCCCCCTTTAGGGGTGTACTAAAAGTCGAAGCCACGAGGATCTACTTATATATGTTTTACCTCTTCATCTTTGGCGTCGTTTCTTAACATCAATGATCCTTACTCGCCTTGTGGCAATTCTTCTGTACCAAGGATGACAAATTCCCTTACTCGCGAGGGTGACACTTAGCGTAATTGGCACATACAGTCTCTTAAGCTTAACTTTGCTCACATTGCTTGCTCTAGGAAAGCGTCTCCCCGAATGGCTATTCTCTGAATTCATCGTGAATCTTCTACTATGGTCCCTTCTATTACCGTCAGAACAAAATCTGAAATTCCCATGATGTAGAGTACTTCCCAATCATTTAGTCCCTAATTCATATTTAGTTTATCTTGTTTACCAGTTCATACTGATTTCTGTTACTCTGGGGATTAACTCTCCCCTCTGGTAGTCGCGTTGGAGTCACGAACTTATTTCTCAAAATGAGGATATAACCTTATGGCCTATACTCTTTCATTGTCTTAAGGCCCATCACCTTTCGTCTCTTCCTTCATTTGACTATAGGTTCTGTAACACTCTACCGTTTTCATCCATGTATCACACCTTATTCATAATACTTCCTTATCTCTCTTCTCATTATTCTGATTTCTGCATATCCTTTTTCTTGTAAAACTTTAATACGACATTCTTTCGCTTTTAGCTTTCCTTTGCTCCATCCAGTGGCTGTTCAAGTTGCTTAAAGTTCTCGCTTTACTAGGGACACGAGCCACAT
This sequence comes from Nicotiana attenuata, assembly GCF_001879085.1. Lineage (NCBI taxonomy): Eukaryota > Viridiplantae > Streptophyta > Magnoliopsida > Solanales > Solanaceae > Nicotiana > Nicotiana attenuata. The sequence goes on from NC_031994.1 coordinate 793,619, forward strand.
TAAGGTAATACTTATCCATTCAAGGCTTATAGTGCATGTCTTTGTAGTACACATATCTGGCTGTACTATTTTAGAGTGCACCATCTAGGCCTCTCATAAAGAGATCTATTAGCACATTTGCAATATCCTTCGAAATTGTCAACTAACGCAAACCATCCATTTTCCAATATGGGTTACCCTAACCCCAGCCGGATCTTGGTATCCCGTCCTTGTCTAAACTATACATGTTAGCCCCCACAGGGCATAACTGGAATGAGTGTGACCAATTGTACATACCTCTATTACTGTTGAATATAACTCAAAAAGCTTATGTTCCTCTGCCTGAATCATAAACGTTGTTAACCATCATTAACTGGGCGCCTCGTACCATTCTTCATCTTGCTTCTTTTGCTTGTTGAAACTTGTATTTATCTTTTTTTAATCTCTCATTGTCTTTCACCATAAAGATGGATAGACATTCTTGCCTTGAGGCTTCTTATCAGGAAGCTTACACCTTTCAATATACCCATGATCTGCTAAAGACCTCACATTTACTTATCGTAGGCATCGTACAAAAATCCAATTCCTCTGACTCAGCTCTTCTACAACTATCTCTCTTTCCAACCTTCTTTCTGGATGTAGGTATCGTCTTATTATGAATAAAAAAAGAATTTTAGAATTTTAATTCTTATAAGTGAGCTCTACCACACGATCTAGAGTAAGAAGAAAGAGTGATAATCCTAAATGCCCTGTAGCCTCCTGCTTATAAGTGTGGTACACGACACACCCATAAACAAGACTCTACTAGACATGACTTGTAGACTCCCTAGGACAGAACTGCTCTGATACCACTTTTGTCACGACCCAAACCGATGGGCCGCGACGGGCACCCGGTACCTTACTCAACCGAGTACCAACGTAACGTATCTTTCTTATTACATCATTATATGCACGTGACATACAGGCCTAGTAGGCCAACATAATCATTTATAAACTCAAACATAGGCCGACAAGGCCGCACAATCTTTCACATATACGACATATGTCTACAAGCCTCTAAGAATACATAAATGTCATAAAGGTCGGGATAGAGTCCCGCCATACCAAACAATACACGTCTAAATCATACTAACCAAACAAGCAACTCCGAAGCAAATGGAGCGCACCAACACCTTCGCTGAGCTGATAGCCTAATAGGAGGACTGTCAACCTATCAATCGGGACCTGCGGGCATGAAACGCAGCGTCCCCAGGCAATAGGGACGTCAGAACAAATAAAGTACCGAGTATGTAAGGTAGGAAAGCATAAACAAGAACAGTAATGTAAAGAGAGATAGAGGAGCTACAACATGTAACATCTGAGTGCCACTGGGGACTACTGACATGAAATGCATAATACATATATATACATAAACTTTTAATAACATTCGCCTCTATGGGCATCATCATCATCATATCGTACCCGGTCTCAAAGAGGACTCGGTAAAAACGTACCCGGCCATAATAAGGCTCGGTAGAATCATACCCGGCCACGTGGAGCTCGGTAAACCCAACTGATCAGTGGTTGCACAATAGGTGCCATACCCGGCCGTCTATAGCGCGGCTCGGTAGAGTAAAATAGATTTATATATATATATATAATGCATGCTCGACTCATGGGATCACGTTCTAAACCTTTCGGAGTGACGTAAGAACATTAAGGACATACATACCCTCAATATGAACTTCACTAGGACTTACTGATCATACATACTTTCTTAGAATAACTTTGTACGGAAAGAACAACATGGGCAACCTTAGTTGCTAGGAGTAGATTCATTATGAAATAGCGTATTCATTTCACATTAGATCATGCCAAAAGAAAGAAAGGATAGCCTTAACATACCTGGAGTAGAAACAACTCCGTATACTTATTCCGTCGGAAACCTTCGTTGATTGAACGAAATCTGGCTCTGCTCCGTAAAGATTCACGGACGAAATTTGTTTCTGGTTCTTAATGTTTTGGAACGAAATCAGTGTTCCCTTGAAATTTTTTTGAGAGGGAACGTTTCTGTTCTTACAATTTGGAAAGAACTTGTTCCAATTTAAAACCACGTTTCTTTTGGTTGAAAAATATAAAAAGGAACGAATTTCTGATTTCTCTTTAGGATTTGAAAGAATCCTTTGGATTCATTTTGGATCAAGGAAACGTTTCTGTCTATTAAAAGTCTTTGAAAGACTAGCTTTTCTTTTGGAGTCACTTCTCTTATTCCTAAGAATTTTTGGCAGATAATTCTAATTCTCAATCTTGCTTATGCCTAGGTGGCATAATAAGTGACTACTTAGTCACTCTTATTTTGGTGGCTTCTTGCCACGTATGGTTGGAGATAATTATTAAGATTTTATCCGCTTATTAGTTAATCGGGTAATGTCCCGCTACCCGATAATTAATCAATTACCCGCATAATTGAGAATTATTTCCACTTTCTTAAAATACTACTCACTTTTCACATACCTTATGCACCTTATTATCAAGGTCATGTGGTACCTTGTATGGTACTAGTCCATAAATACTGGGTATTTTAGCTCGGACCGTATTTTATCCCAAAATACCACATTTCAACGAAATTCATTTTCTTCGACTTGCTTCCCCTCTCCCTTGACGAATTTATTCATCACTTATAATCCTTATAATCTCCAAATAATCTTTTCCTTGGACTGATGTCAATTACCTTACGACAAATTCAACGTACATTACTGCAGGGTGCAATATCGTCGTAACTTATTACCGCGAAGCGTAACGCCATCTTAATATATTATTGCAGAGGGTAACATCATCGTAATATATTACTGTAGAGCATAACATTGTCGTAATATAATACTGCCGAACGTAATATCGACGTAATATTATGGGGTGTAACAGAAGCTCCCCAAAAATCGCCCATGCCATGAAGAAATGGGAGAAATGAACTCAACCCACGATTTAAATCAACCTTTCTGCCTCCAGGTCTTTTCGCTTCTGCGGAAACTATACCGCATCAGCGGTTCCGCTTATGCGGTCTAAAGGCCGCTTCTGCGGCTCCTTCACAAGTCCCCCTTTCTCGCTTCTGCGATGCTTCGACCGCAGGTGCGGTACCGCTTCTGCGGCTGCTCGACCGCATCTGCGGTCCTCTCCATTTTGGTCCCAACCGCTTCTGCGGTCAAATTCTCTCCTCTGCAGGGCTGCTTCTGCGGTCCCAAATCCGCAGAAGCGGAAATACCAGAAGCAGCAGCTCCAGCTCTTCCTCAAACTCCAAATTCGATCCGTTAGCCACCCGGAATCCACCCGAGGCCCCCGGGACCCCAACCAATCATACCAACCAATCCCAAAACACATTACGGACCTGCTCGAGGCCTCAAATCACATCAAGCAACGCTAAAATCATCAATCGACCTCCAATACAAGCTTTATGAACTTTGAACTTTCCAACTTCTATTTCCGATGTTTAAACCTATCAAATCACGTCCGATTGACTTCAAATTTTGCACACAAGTCTCATTTGATACTGCGGACCCACTCCAACTTCCAGAATTAGATTCCGACCCCGATATCAAAAAGTCAACCTCCGATCTAACTTCCCAAAACCTTCAAATTTCTATCTTTAGCCAAATTGCTTCAAAATGACCTACGGACCTCCGAATTCACTTCTGATCGCACTCCCAACTCCAGAATCACCATACGGAGCTATTCCCAGACTCAAAATCCCAAACGGACATCGATAACACTGAAATGCACTTCAAGCCAAACTTAAGAAATTTCTTCTAAAATGCTAACTTCCACAATAGGCGCCAAAATGCTCCCGGGTTATCTAAAACCCAATCCGGGCATACGCCCAATTCCGAAATCATCATACGAACCTGCTGGAACCTTCAGATCCTGATTCCGAGGTTGTTTACTCAAAATTCCAATCCTAGTTCATTCATTCAACTTTAAGCTTCTCAAATAAGAATTTTCATTTAAATTTAACTCCGATCTTCCTGAATTTAAATTCCGACCATGCGAACAAGTCACAATTGCTGAAATGAAGCTGCTCATGGCCTCAGACTGCTGAACGACGTGCTAGGGCTCGAAACGACCGGTCGGGTCGTTACAAATACAATTCTGGAATATATTTGTAGCCCACAAGGCTTAATACGAAAGGCATGCAACTCTGTCTAGCTGTTACTCTAGTCTATGAAGCCTTTAATGAAATACTAAAACACTAACTGTCTGAAAATATTGAAGACTGTAAGGTAATGATAATGCCCCGAAAGAACTGGGATCACCAAATAGCTGGTACGAGAATCCTAGCGCTCTAAAACATCAACCTGTAAATCATTACCTGCATCGTAAGATGCAGGCCCAGGGCAAAAGAGACGTCAGTACATTGGAATTGCACTTGTATGTAAAGCAACTGAAAGAAAGAATTATAAATGCTGAAACTGAAACCAAGCTGATAACTGAGAATTTATAATTGATAACTGAAATGATAACTGTTGAAACTAAAATTGAAATGATAACTGGTAACTGATAACTTAACTGATAACTGATATCTGATAACTGAACTGATAACTGCTGACTGAAATGATAACTGATAACTGAAATGATAACTAATAATTGAACTGAACAAAGGAAGTAAGGATATGAATACTCCCTGTTCTGAATAATGAACAACCTGTTTATTTGAATAAATAAATGCAGCCTCAGGCCCTATATATATATATATATATATATATATATATATATATATATATATATATATATATATATATATATATATATATATATATATATATGTGCACAACTGCGGCCTCAGGCCCAAATACAGTGTTCAATATTCAAGAATATAAAATCAGGAACTGAGAATCATATTACAATACATGATACTGAAATAATGAGCCATACTGGGTTACATGATACTGGAATAGTGAATAGGATTAGACTGAGATGAGTATTCATAACAAGTTGATTTGTCATAACTGAAACTCATAGAATATCGAATAATTATGAGACTATGCCATCTAGAGAACAGAAGTCCTGCTACTGATAAGGGAACTAAGGCATAGTTCCTTTCTGAGGAGACTGGTAATGATCATAATGAATGGGACGTAGGGAGAATCATAAACATTCTCAAACGTAAAGAGTTAGCCTTATATACCTTAACTTCCTGCTCTTGAGCGTAATACAACGTTTGTCAATCCTTTCAACTTCAATCTATAGTAATACAAGTCACAGGGATTCTACATTAGCTATAATGCTCATGTTTTGGTCACTTNAACTTTAATCTATATCAATACAAGTCAAAGGGATTCCATATTAGCAATAATATTCATGTTTTGGTTACTTAGGCATCTTCTCAAACACTTGGTGGCATAAAGCTTCATAGTCCTTATTAATGGTGTCTCTACACCCAATAACCCATTCTCTTGCTTCTAGATAAATTCTAAAGTCTCAAATGGTTATAATCAATATTATTCTTCATCACCCTTAAGGTAAACAATACCCTTAACCAATAATCAACAATCAGCACCCCAACCCTATAATCGTTCATGATTTTCTATCAAACCCATCAACTCATATCTTATGAACTAGGATTTATAATCATTAAACCAATGCTAGAATCAATTAGAGAGTGAAGAGATTACCTCTTTGATGTCCAATCCCCTTGAATTCGAGTTCTAGGGTTGCTTCTCTCAACAATAATGTCCCAATCAAATATCTAATGATATGGAGGGTTTACCCATGTTAATAAGATATTTAGAAATTGAAATTAACTTAGAATCACCATTAGAACTTACCTTGGGTGGTGGATGGACACTTAAGGAGTTAGGTTTTTGAGAGCTTTGCTTTATACAACAAGTTTTTATGTTTTGGGGCTGTGGGGGACGAAATAGGGCTAAAAAATGACTTCCCAAGTTGGCCACCGCGTCCCAGTAGGCCTGACCATGGTCCCGACCGTGGTAAATCGCTGGAACACTGCCTCACCACCGCGGTCGCGGTCCAGGCGTGGTGGCTGCATACTGTTCTGTAAAACGGATATAACTTTTTGCACACAGCTCCGTTTTGGCTCCACAATATATTTTTGGAAAGCTATTTCAAAGACCTACAACTTTCATGCTTTGAGTTTTCCCAGATTCCTTACACATTTCACTAAACCCTGCTGGAATATAGACCTTCTGCAAACTTAGTTGATTTTGTCAAATCTTATGCACCAGGTCTGGCCCATGTAACTCAGATCCTCCAACATCAAACCACTCTATAGGAGATCTGCACCTGCGCCTATACAAAGCCTCGTATGTAGCCATCTGGATACTGGAGTGGTAACTGTTATTATATAAAAACTCGATAAGAGGTAGATGTTCATCCCAACTTCTTTTAAAATCCAACACATATGCTTGTAACATATCCTCGAGCGTCCGAATTGTGTGCTTGGCTTATCCATCAGTTTGTGTATGAACAGATGTGCTGAGATTCACCTGAGTTCCTAGACCTCTCTAAAATGACCTCCAAAAATGTGCTGTAAACTGGGCCCCACGGTCAGATATAATAGATACTGGTACTCTGTGTAGTCACACTATCTCCTTAATATATATTTTTGCATAATCTTCTATTTTGTATGTAGATCTGACCAACAGGAAATGAGCTGATTTCGTGAGCCTATCGACTATCACTCAAGTGGAGTCGAACTTACAATGAGAACAAGGTAAACCCGTGATAAAGTCCATGTTCATCGCCTCTCATTTCCATGTCGGGATCTCTATAGTCTGCATTAGCCTTCCGAGCTTCTAGTGCTCTATCTTCACCTGCTGGCAACTAGTACACTGAGCGACATGCTCAGCAATGTTCTTCTTCATATCGTTCCACCAATACACATCCTTAATTTCATGATACATCTTCGTCGACCCGAGGTGAATGGAGTACGACGAATAATGTCCCTCTGACATAATCCTGTCTCGTAGCCCTGCTACATCTGGACTCTCTAGAGGTGCTAGAACTGGCGCTGAAGTCAATCTGTTCTTAAGCTCCTGGAAACTCTGCTTGCAAGAATCAGTCCACTGAAACTTAGCTCTCTTCTGAGTTAACTTAAATGGGTATTCTATTTTTTTACAATTTATGAAATTCCCCTTTCGAAGGCCCAAACTTCATCCTTCATCTATCATGATTACGCCCTTGTTCCACTACCAGGGCAGCATTCCATCTCTTCTAAAGGCTACTAGTCTTATACTCCTTTGAGTTTGTTTAGGCTATACTGAGCCTTCTATAACTTAGAGAAACCACCAACTTTCTTATGAGCTTAACCCCAAGGACTTATCCATTCTCGTCACCTTTTCACTCATCTTTTCTTATCATTTCTCCTGCTTCCTAAAACCTTGTCGCTCTACCATACTTTAGCTTGCGACCTACACATATCTATTTATACTTATTCGCAACCTTCCTTCAACTTGCTTGCACCATAAATTTCTTTATGTTATTCTGGAACATCAAGTGAGACATCACATACCACTCGAGCACTTTTGACAAAGGTTCTAAAAGAGACGAAAATTCCTTTACAAGTTTTCAGTAATAACCAGCCAAACGGAGAAAGCTACGAACCTCCATCGGTGTCGTGGGTCTAGGCAAGTCTTTATTGCCTCAATATTTTGTGTATTAACCGAATACCTTTACCTGAAATAATATGCCCAAGGAATGCTACAAAATTCAACTAGAGTTCACATTTAGATAATTTTGCATACAACTTCCCTTTTTGTAAAACTTTGAGCACCGTATGCAAATGATCTACGTGCTCAGTCTCTGAACGAGATTGCACTAATATATCACCAAATAATGCAATCACGAATA
>NC_031994.1:805408-806740 GCF_001879085.1 Nicotiana attenuata
ATAAAATTCAAAATTAAAAAGTTAAAATGCAAAATGAGTTATTTTTTGTGATTTTTTCATTTTTGTAAAACAACTAATTTACTAATTAACCTAAAAATATAAAATTAAAACCTAAATGTAACTGCAAAGTATTTTTGTATTTTCATGAATTAAATAAAATTAAACATGCACAGAAAAATGCAAATAATTAAGAAAATTCTACAATAATTCCTAAAATGGCAAGCAATTAAAAGAAAAAATCTAATTCCTTCCGATTCTGTAGGAGTATTTCATATAGGGCAAAAATCACGTGCTCAGAGGTTCCCCTCTTTGCTCGGAGACACGAAGGGTTTTCGGGCAAAGATAAAATGAGCAATTATGAGGGTTTTTTGCCCACTTGAAACTCTATGAGAAGCATTTTTTTTTGAAAAAGCCTGACCGAACCTTGCTTCAGAGGTTGCCTACATATCCTTGGCTATAAACGAATCAAGTCAGTGTAGTTCTGGAAGTTTGGGTAGCTGGGACAACCAGGAAGCTGTGATTTCACAGTTGCTGCTGCTGCTGCTACTGCTTGCTGAACTCCTTATTACACCGAAAATGAAAAAATAAAAAAAACTAAGCTAGCTAAGCCTACCAACTACGAGTTACAAGATTCTTATCTATAAATCTTCTGAAGCTTGATCATGAGTCTTGGTTGGTTCTTCCTGCAGACTCTGATCTGAATCTTGATGCTCATTAGCTGCGACCGCTGGTTCATTCTTCAGCTTTTGGATCAAGGCGGGACATGCGAAGCTTGTGACTTCAATCATATCTTGAGCAGTCCGCATCTTTCTTTGCTTCTGCACCTTGAGTTCACTTCTTTTTTGTTCTTTTTCTTCTTTTCTTTATTCTGGATTGAGACTCATTCTATTGGTCATCTCAAACCTTGTGCCTCGAGGTAAAACCTGCTCAGACGCAAAAACAAACAAACGAACGGAATTTTTTTGCCCAGTTTTCACTAGGAAAATTTCGTGAGTTATTGTAACACAAACGAAACCACTTCTCTATTGAAAGCAATAAGTTCAGGATTGTGTATCCTTGGGGAAAAGGGATTGGGGAGTGGAGCCCTATATCTATACTAAAAGTCAACTAGGGAGTGGAGACCCTATGTTGGAAAAGCGACTAGGGAGTGGAGATCCTATGTCTAAAATAATCTCAACTAGGGAGTGGAGACCCTATGTTGGCAAAAGATGACTAGGGAGTGGAGACCCTATGTCTAAAAGTAACTCGTCAACGTAGGGAGTGGACGACCTATGTTGGACAAAGGCGACTAGGAGTGGAGACCCTAGTCGTACTAAAGTAATACTCGAACCT
>NC_031994.1:806840-831153 GCF_001879085.1 Nicotiana attenuata
CTCTCGCGTTCGCATAGTGTAATCTTGGAGGGAGGCCAGTTTCTTCATCGCGTTCGCATAAACTTCACCGCGTTCGCGTACCTATGCCAGTCAGTTCTTCGCGTTCGCGAACCCTTGCACGCGTTCGCGTGAACAACTCGGACCTCAGCATTTTCCTTAATTCGCGATCGCGTTACAGGCCACGCGTTCGCGTAGCTTTAAAAACCCCAGGCCTTCGCGTTCGCATCCTACTCCTCGCGATCGCGAAGAGCATATTTGACATCTTCCATCTTTCTTCTCCGCGAACGCATCTAATCTCCGCGTTCGCGATGCATTTAGTGTCTGGACAGTATTTAACATTTCAAAAACGAGGGTTAGCCATTTTTAACAAAACTCAAGCTAGAGATCTCGGATTTGGGAGAAATTTCGAGGTGTTTTCAAGAGCAACGATTGGGTAACGATTCTCTACTCTCTTATGCTTAATACCCACTAATCTAATCACGATTTCATCTTTAAATTTCAGATTTTGAATGAAAATTGGGTGAAAGTTCATAGACCAAACTATTGGGTTTTGAGGGGGCATTTGACCTCCGATTTGGGAGATTTTTATATGGTTGGATTCGTGAGAGTACGAGGGTTCTGAAAATGTGAAAATTATAAGATTCCAAGACATTGGCCTGAAGGGCATTTTGGTCATTTTACCTAATTTCACGCCGTAGCTTTGAATTAAATAGAAAAACCAGTTGTTTGCGATGTTATTTATGATATGTAAATGTATTGAATAGATTTGGGCCATTTGGAGTCGGATACTCGTGGCAAAGGCGTGGTTTCTAGTTGATTTTGAGCCGGTTTGAGGTTAGTGGCTTGTCTAACCTTGTGTGGGGGACCTTTTCCCTTAGGATATGATCTTGAATATTTGAATGCCCCGTACGTGAGGTGACGAGCGCGTACTGGAGCTAATTGTTGTAAATCCATTTCTACTTGAAGTATTTAAATTGAACTTTCTTGTTTACTTGTTCATTTTAACTGTAAGTTTGTACCTGTGCTAGCTTAGAGACTCATGTTTAGCTGGCTTACCTGCTTATTTGCTTTAACTGTACTATTTGTACTCTGTGAAGCATGTTAGGCTATATTTACCACTTCGTGTCCTGATTTTTAGCATTGTTCCGAGATTTAGGAATTGTTGTTGTAGTGTGTTTAATTTGGGACTACGGGACGGCTTCCCGGGAGATCCCATGTACTTGAGATATTCTGGACTGAGGGTCCGGGATAACAAGAGATCCCTGGCACATGTGATTCTATATATATATATGGATACCAAGAGATCCCCGACTTACTTATTGAGGATACTAAGACATCCTCGGGATACCGAGAGATCCCTAGTTTTGATGATGAGGATACCAAGAGATCCTCGGGATACCAAGAGATCCCCCGGCTACTATTCCTTGCGAGGGCAGTTTTCCGTATATTGTTACCTTTGCTTTCTATTAGTGTTCTTCCTTATTTACCTAGTTTAGATTCTCGCTGTAGACTTTATTTAAACTATTTCTGTTATCTCGTTATTTATTATGTTATCTCAGTAGGGCCCTGACCTTCCTCGTCACTACCCAACCGAGGTTAGGCTCGGCACTTACTGAGTACCGCTGTGGTGTACTCATGCCCTTCCTGCATATATTTTTCATGTGCAGATCCCGGTACTTCCTCCCAGACGTATCATCCTCGTGGTGGAGAGTCCTAGCTGAGACTTGAGGTATATCTGCTACGTTCGCAGACCAGGAGTCTCTACTCTATTCCGGCTTTAGCAGATAGTTCCTTTTCTTTCCTTTCATGTTGTTTAGACATGCTGGTGTAGAGCAGTTTACTACATTCTATTAGCCTGTGTTTCCCGTGAGTTTCCGGGTTTTGGGATTTAGTTATAGACTTCCGCATATTTTGAGTTGTATAGGCTGAGTGGCCTTATATATACAGTTTTACTTCCGTATGTTCAGTTTTAATTTATTATTCCGCAAATGTTAACTCGTTATTCCGCACTGTTAGGCTTACCTAGTTGTAGGAACTAGGTGCCATCACGACATGTTCATGGAGGGTGAACTGGGGTCGTGACAGTCCTGGGCCATGAAGCGTATAATAAAGGATTCGCAGGCCATGAAATGATGCTCTCGGGCAATGAGAATGATGTCTCCGAACGATGATGCCTTTGAATAATGATATGCAAGAGATTAAAGAGATCTTCAGGCCATGACATGGCATTCTCAGGCTATGAGAATGATGCATCCGAACAATGACGCCTTCAGATAATTTGGCAATTTTTCAGCCCATGAGATGCACTAGGTGGCGATCTTTCAGCCCATGAAAGTGTAAATAAAGTGGCGATCTTTCAGCCGATGCAAGATGTAAGAGAAAGTGGCGATATTTTAGCCGATGCAAGATGTAAATAAAAGCGGCGATCTTTCGTCCATGCAAGTGCAAATAAAGGTGGCGATATTTCAGCCATGCGAAATGTAAAATAGAGGTGGTGATCTTTCAGCCATGCGAAATGTAAATAAAGGTGGCGATATTTCAGCCATGCAGATAGAGATAAAGGTGGCAATATTTCAGCCATGCAGATGGAGGTAGAGCTTAACCTCGGATGCAAGAATGGTAGCCTTATGCAATGCAGGAAATGCAGATGGAGACAGTGCTTAGTCTCGGAAGGCAGAATGGTAGCCATATGCAATGCAGGAAATGCAGATGGAGACAGAGCTTAACCTCGGAAGGCAGAATAGTAGCCTTATACAATGCAGGAAATGCAAATAGAGACAGTGCTTAGTCTCGGAAGGCAGAATGGTAGCCTTATGAAATGCCGGAATGCAGATGGAGGTAGAGCATAACCTCGGAAGGCAGAATGGTAGCCTTATGCAATGCATAAATGCAGATGGAGACAGTGCTTAGTCTCGGAAGGCAGAATGGTAGCCTTATGAAAGAGATAAAAGGAGAACAGTAATAAAATTTTCTTAGCTGATAGCTGATAGCTGATTGTGATATTGTGGCTGCTGGTGATATTGCGTGCAGATAGCAACTGTGAATAGGTGTGACGGTTCTGAGAGTTGTATTCCTGAACAGTATGAATGCATAATATATTCGATGATTTTGTGACTTGGGTGCCTGCATCCAAAGAAAAATCGTGAGTTTTGTAAAGGGGAAAGGTTAGTTCGTATCCCTAATGACTTTGCTTGACCTGCTTGGCGCTGTTTCGGTGATACTGTGCATATCATTGGGGTAGTGTTGCTAAACAAAGCAATTTTGGTAACATACATGCATGATTTAGTAAAAATATAACATAAATACATAATCGAGAATATTTTTCTTCCGATGAACCGACGACTGCGGCGTGGTTCAAGACATTACAACTTCTCTGGCTCCGGAATTTTTAGGGCTCTCCTCAAAATTCTGCCCCAGTTTACTGGGCTACTGCTTCTGACGGTTGCTTGCGATAATCGACTGAAGTTACTTCGGAATTCTAAGGGTCCTCAAAATTCTGCCCCAGTTTCCAATTGCGAGGGGAAATGAAAATTTTATTGAATTGTGACCGAACCCATAAGGCTGCCTACGTATCCCCTCTTAAACGAGAATCAGGTCAGACATAGTTCAAATTACATCATATAGGAAAAGCATGAAGATCAAACATAGTAGCGCTTGACTGCATCTGAATTGATTGGCTTTGGCCAAACTTCTCCGTCCATTTCTGCAAGTATAAGGGCCCCTCCTGTCAGAACCCGATGAACCATGTATGGACCCTGCCAATTGGGAGAGAATTTCCCTTTGGCTTCATCTTGATGCGTGAAAATTTTCTTTAACACCAACTGCCCTGGTGTGAACCGCCTTGGTTTGACTCTCTTGTTGAAGGCTCTGGACATTCTGTTCTGATAAAGCTGACCGTGGCAAACTACGTTCATTCTTTTACCATCTATAAGAGCTAGCTACTCGTAGCGACTTTTCACCCATTCTGCATCGTCGAGTTTAGCTTCCTGTATGGCCCTTAGGGAGGGAATTTCTACTTCAGCGGGAATGATTGCCTCTGTGCCATAAACCAGCATATAGGGAGTTGCCCCAGTTGATGTGCGGACTGTGGTGCAATACCCCAATAGAGCGAATAATAGCTTTTCGTGCCATTGTTTATGCTTCTCTATCATTTTCCTTAGTATCTTTTTGATGTTTTTGTTGGCGGCTTCTACGGCTCCGTTCATCTGAGGTCTGAAGGCTGTGGAATTCTTGTGTCCGATGTTGAAGGTCTCACACATAGCCTTCATCAATTCACTGTTGAGGTTGGAGCCATTATCAGTAATGATTGACTCCGGGATTCCGAACGGACAAACAATACGGTCGCGAACAAAGTCTGCCACGATTTTCTTGGTTACTGCTTTGTAAGATGCTGCTTCAACCCATTTGGTGAAATAATCAATTGCCACTAGGATAAACCTGTGCCCGTTGGAAACGGCAGGTTCGACTGGTCTAACAACATCCATTCCCCAAGCGACGAACGACGATGGTGAGCTTGTTGCATTAAGCTCATTGGGAGGTACCTTTATCATGTCTGCATGTACCTGACAGCGGTGGCATTTCCTAACGTACTGGATGCAGTCCGTCTCCATAGTCATCCAAAAGTAACCAGCCCGGAGTATTTTCTTGGCTAAGACAAAACCGTTCATTTATGGACCGCAGGTCCCAGCATGGACTTCTTCTAGCAATTTAGATGCTTCCTTTGCGTCGACACACCTTAATAGTCCCAAATCAAGAGTCACCCTGTATAAGATTCCTCCACTATGAAAGAAGTTGTTGGACAACCTTCGAAGTGTGCGCTTTTGAGTAGCATTTGCGAGTTCTAGGTATTCTCCTTTTGCCAAGTACTCCTTGATATCATGAAACCAAGGTTTTCCATCTGCTTCTGCTTCGACGTGAGCACAGAAAGCTAGCTGATCATGGATCTTTACTGGAATGGGATCAATGAAGTATTTGTCCGGATGTTGTATCATGGATGAATGGGTAGCCAACACATCGGCGAACTCATTCTGGATTCTGGGAACATGTCGGAATTCTGTCTTTGTGAACCTCTTCCTCAACTCCTGTACATGATGTAGATAAGGGAGTATCTTGGAGTTCTTTGTTGCCCATTTTTCTCAGACCTGCTGTATGAGCAGATCTGAGTCCCTAATTACTAGCAACTCTTGGATGTTCATGTCAATAGCCATCTTGAGCCCTAAGATGCAGGCTTCGTACTCGGCCATATTGTTGGTGCATGGGAACCTGAGTTTGGCAGACACCGGATATTGCTAACCGGGTTCTGATACTAGGACTGCTCCTATGCCAACTCCTTTGAAATTTGCTGCTCCATCGAAAAACATTCTCCACCCGTCATAGGATTATGCAATATCTTCTCCTATGAATGCTACCTCTTCGTCAGGAAAATATGTTTTCAGGGGTTCGTATTCTCCTTCTACGGGGTTTTCCACAAGGTGATCTGCTAGTGCCTGTCCCTTGACTGCTTTTTGAGTTACGTAGACAATGTTGAATTCACTCAAGAAGATCTGCCACTTGGCGAGCTTGCCGGTGGGCATGGGCTTCTGAAAGATGTATTTCAAAGGATCCATCCTTGATATGAGATATGTAGTATAGGCACAGAAGTACTGCCTCAGCTTCTGAGCCAGCCAAGTTAGAGCGCAACAGGTGCGTTCTAGCAGAGAATACCGGACCTCGTATGGAGTGAACTTTTTGCTGATGTAATAAATGGCTTGTTCTTTCTTTCCTGTCTCATCATGCTGCCCCAGGACGCAACCGAAGGCACCATCCAGCACTGCGATGTAGAGTAGCAAAGGTCTCCCTGGTTCAGGCGGGACCAAGACTGGTGGCGTTGATAAGTATTCCTTGATTCTGTCAAAAGCTTTCTGGCAGTCATTAGTCCATTCAATGGCGGAGTCCTTCTTCAACATCTTAAAGATTGGCTCATAGATAACTATAGATTGTGCTATGAACCGGGTGATGTAGTTAAGTCTCCCCAAGAAACTCATTACATCCTTTTTGTTCCTTGGCAGTGGCAATTCTTGTATGGCTTTGATCTTTGATGGATCCAGCTCCATTCCCCGGCGACTCACAATAAACCAAGCAATTTTCCAGCTGGAACCCCGAATGCACATTTCTTAGGATTCAGTTTCAGGTTGTACCTTCTCAGTCTATTGAAGAACTTCTTCAGATCTTCCATGTGATCAATGGCTTTCTTGGACTTGATGATGTCATCATCTACATATACTCCGATCTCCTTGTGTATCATATCATGGAAAATGGTAGTCATGGCCCTTATATAGGTGGCCCCTGCATTTTTTAACCCAAAGGGCATCATCTTGTAGCAGTACATCCCCCGCGGCGTAATGAAATCCGTTTTCTCAGCATCTTCCTCGTCCATCCAGATCTGAAGATAACAAGCAAAACAATCCACAAATGACTGCAGCTCGTGCTTGGCGCAATTGTCAATCAGGATGTGTATGTTTGGCAAGGGGAAGTCGTCTTTTGGACTGGCCTGGTTGAAGTCCCAGTAGTCGACACGGACTCAAACCTTCCCATCCTTCTTCGGTACAAGCAGAATGTTGGCTAACCATGTTGGATATTCTACTACCCTGAGAACTTTGTCTTTGACCTGCTTGGTGACTTCCTCCTTGATTTTCAAACTCATGTCTGGCTTGAACTTTCTGAGCTTTTGTTTTACTGGCGGACAGGCTGGATCGGTTGGCAATTTGTGAGCCACAATAGATGTACTCAGACCAGTCATGTCGTCGTACGACCAGGCAATATGTCCTCATATTCTCTTAGAAACTCTGAGTATTCTTCATTTTTTGATGGTGACAAATGAACGCTGATTCGTGTTTCTTTGATGTTTTCTGCATCTTCCAGGTTAACAATCTCAGTCCCGTCCAGGTTGGACTTAGGTATGTTCTCAAAATTCTCAACCTCTTTAAAAATCTCTTCCGATGTATCATCTTCCTCTGAATCTATGTCCGTTTGTTGCGTTGTCTCGTTGCATGTCACAGTCACTGGTTCATCAAGATAAGTAATAGTAATGCTGTATAAGTAAAGTAATGAGAGAAAATAATAAGAATGTTGATTTATAAGAAAATATCGAAATGCTTTGATAAATTCCATAATTGTTTTGAACATTGAAGATCTTATTGCGAAATTTAAAATGCGAAAGGAAAGTCAACTAGTAAAATAAAAGATAGTGCATGATGTTTATTCAGCCTTGCTACCCCGAGGCTCGCCGGGCTTTGGTGGTTCTGATGGTCCAGTTATTGAGGCATGCTCCTCTACTTACAGCCTATATTGAAGGGCCTTCCTCCCCCTCCTCCTCGAAAATGACACAACAATCCGTATCATCGTCTTCCAGGAACAAATTCCTCACCGCTGCTAGTGCTTCCTCTTCTTCTGACGCATAGATAACCTCGGCCGGCTGGAATGTGTGATCCAAATGGGGTATTGGCTGCTCCAAATGATTGTAAGCACCGCGCCATGGTGGCGACCAGTGGTTGAATTCCTCCCAAGTATACTCATATCCCAACCCGAAGGTGGTGCCATGTTTCTTGAGCTTGATGGGCTTAGCGATTCCTTGGAGGTTCTTGCCAAGTCCCTTGCCAGGTTCATATCCGCTCCAGTTTAGTATGCCTTCAATTTTGTTGTCCCACCACTTATCCTTGTCAACGGCGTTGACTCGCTCGATGTGGTGGTCAGTTTCCCCGCCTATCCTTCTTCTGCCTCCTATTGTTGGGGATATTCTGGCGACTGTATATATGGGATTGCTACCGTTGCCGTGAATGATCACCTCTTGGTGGTTCCACTCAAACTTCACTACCTGATGTAGTGTTGATGCTACAGCACCAGCGGCATGAATCCACGGTCGTCCCAACAACAAATTGTATGATGCTGACATGTCTATCACTTGAAAGTCAACATCTAACCAAGTAGTCCCATTTGCAAACACAAGCTAATTTCCCCAATGGTGGACCTTTGAGAACCGTCGAAAGCTTTGACGTTGATGGCCCCGTCTTTGATTTCATGCAGCCCTCTTCCTAATGTCCTGAGTGTTACTAACGGACAAATGTTGAGACTGGACCCTCCATCGACCAGGATCCTGGTGATAAAATAATCTTCGCACTGCACGGTGATGTGCAATGCCTTGTTATGACTCAACCCTTCTGGTGGTAGCTCATCTTCGTGAAAAGTAATCTTGTGACATTCCAACACCTGACCTACCATGTTAGCCATCTCTCCGCCGGTGATGTTACTTGGTACATATGCCTCACTCAGCACTTTTAACAAGGCATTGTTGTGTGCATCGGAACTTAGTAGCAAAGCAAGGATAGAAATCTGTGCTGGTGTCTTGTTCAGCTGATCAATGACTGAGTATTCTTTGGCTTGTATCTTTCTCCGGAGATCGTTGGCACCAGTTTCAGTGATGGTTGGCCGACTAGAGACCTGCTTGCTTGACTCAGCTAGATGTCCTGGGGTGTAAACTCTACCAGTTCTCGTCATACCCTGTGCTGCAATAGCTTCCCCGAGCTTGACCTTCCCCTTTCTTCTGGCCTCGGCTGTGTAGTCCCATGGTATAGCCTTCATATGGAATGGTGTTATGGCTGACATTGCCACTGGAATTGTCGTGGCTATTTTTATCTCGAACAGAGCAGGCCCCCCAGGTGGTAAAACTGCAACTTCAAAGGGTGTAGGTGTGATTGCTAGTGACATAAACTCAACCTCAATTGGCGCTGGCGCCTTTACAGAGGATGGTGCTTCAAACTAGGGTGGCACAGACATGTTTACCTAGGCGTCCCCAGAATGCTGAATCTGGACCACAATCAGATTAAGGGTGACTACAGGCTTCTTTGGATCGTCGCCTTCTGTGATTAAACCGATTGATCCTTTGGGGTCCCAGTCATCCTCTATCTCGATCATGTGAACACCTCCACCTTTGTGGTCTAGCATAGGGTTTGCGGACATTCAGAGCAGGCTCCTTTGCTACAATGATCTTGTTGTCAGTCAAAGTCTGGATCTTATCCTTCAGAAAGCGGAATTCATCAATGTTATGTCCTTTCATGCCGGAATGGTATACACAGGATTTATTTGGATTGACCACTGAGAAGGGTTTTCAGGTGTTATAGCAGGGATAGGGGTGACATAACCAGCGGCTTTGAGCCTTTCGTACAGCTGGTCAATTGGTTCAGCGATGGCGGTATGCTGTTTGGGAGGTCTGCGGTCAAAATTTGGTCGGGGCCTAGGGAAGTTTTGACGTGGGGGATGTGATTGACAGTGGGATGGTTGGGTGTTGTATGCTTGGTAAACATGTGCCGGTTGGGAGTATTTAGGTGAAGTGGGCTGATACGCGGGAAGTGGAGCTGATTGATAAGTGGGTGGTAGAGTATGGTAAGAGGAAGAGGGTGCTTGGTAATTTGGAGTGGGTTGATATGTGGGTGGAGGCATTGGATAGGTTTGGTATTTGATAGGGGATTTGGTCCTGTGTGCAACCATTACAGCACCTACGTCCTTTTTCTTAGACGTACCGCCAGATTGTAAAGCCTTATTGGTAGCCTGCAAGGCTTCAAAGTTCGTAACCATACCACTCTTGATGCCTTCCTCGATCCTTTCTCCTAGCTTGATGATATCAGGAAATTTATGATTGTCGATCAGTATTAGTCTCTCATAATACTGTGGGTCTTGGGCCCGAACGAAGAATTTGTTCATTTGCTCTTCTTCCAAAGCAGGGCTAACCTTAGCAGCTTGTGATCTCCATCGAGTAGCATACTCACGGAAGGTCTCTGTGGGTTTCTTCTTAAAATTTTGAATATAGAACACGTCTGGTGCATTCTCTGTGTTGAACCTGAATCTGTCCATAAAATCAGACGCCATGCTTACCCAGCTTGACCACTTCTTCGGATCCTGGCTAATGTACCAAGATAAAGCGTCTCCCTTCAGGCTCCTCATGAAAAGCTTCATACGGATTTTCTCGTCTCTTCCTACTCCAACCAGCTTGTCACAGTATGTTCTCAAGTGGACCCTTGGATCCCCTGCACCATCAAACATCTCGAACTTGGGAGGTTTGTACCCCTCGGGCAGTTCGACATCGGGCTGTATGCAAAGATCTTCATAGTTTAGCCCCTTAATTCCCTTACTACCTTCAACGCCTTGAATTCTGCTAGTCAACTTCTTAAGCTCTTCGGCCAGATTTCTGATGAGCAAGTCCTTACCCTCGGACTCGGGTGTGCTTGAAACAGGCTGGGTGGAGTGTGGCATAGTCTCCACGTAGATGGGGGTATTATGTTGGGTGTGGCAGTGGTCATTTGTGGAGTTCTGGAGCTGTGGGACTGGCATTGAGGTATCATTTGAGGTATGGCAAGTATTGCAGTGGTGGTGAGGAGCGGGATGGTTTTGTTGCTTTGGGATGTTTTGCGGATGTACAAGATTCTGAATTTTTGGGAAAGTAACCTCTCGAGTGGTGAGGGAAAATGACAGATTTGCCAGATTCTGGACTTGATCAAGTTCTTCCTGAAACTTAAACAGCTTTTGTTCTACTTGGGATGCATTTTCCTTAGGAACCAGAGTACCATGAGTGACCTCTACCCGTTCAGCTGAGTTGTTCGAATCTTCCATTTTCCTTTGCTTTTGTGTCTGACAGGACTGGGAGGAGGATTAGGTGGAGGGCCCCTGGATCTCGTAAAATATGATAATGTTGCCAGAGTTCACGAACTAACCTTTGGGGAGGGGAATAAACAAAAGTAAAAACAAAAAAGGTAACAATTCAGCAAGGATTATATAAAAAAATGTTGCAATATTTAAACACGTAGTGCGGAAATATAAAGCGCGTCCTAATTTTGGGGACCTCCTTGTGCTCGAGGTAGGCCTAGCGAGAAGTTAATTTGGAGAACATAGAATGCTAAATGCCTTATTTTATTGATAAAAGGTAGACGAATCCCAAAACGACACTAAATAAAAAGAAACAAAAGTCACTAATGGCCATCGGCCTTATTACATCTCATAAAGGGAAAAAAATGAAAATTCCTATCTATTTGGTCCCGGAGGGACCTTCCCTAGACTCGGCATTGTTGGCTCCATCGAACAGCTCTCCCAGTTCGCGCAGTCCTAGTAGCAGGTAAGCTCTGGCCAGATGTCCGCCTTCATTTCCTTCAACAGTCCGGCAATCTTCGACCCTCTTCAGAAACTTCTTTTCCAACTCTACTATACCTCGCTCCAAATAGACCAATCGCTTGTTGGCGCTGACAGCCATATCCTTCCACTCTTAAATTAGTTTTTGATTGGCTTCCTGTATTTCGCGGTGCTCGCTTTCACATTCACGAATCCTCTTGCGCAGTTGGTTGTACTTAACCTGTGCTTCAGCCTTTTCATCGATGATCCTGTGACCTCGAACAAACCCGGGTTGACCCAGACCATTGTGATTGTCCTCCAGCCAGCCTGAATAGTGTGGCTTACAACCAGCATGGTATCTGTCTGGTTCGATGGTGTCCCTTCCCATGATGATCTTGCAGTGCCAAATATTTGAGCTTGGCACTTGTTAGGACTATTGTAGCCTAGAAGTCAGCCCGGAAATGACTCATCTTGTCGACCCCTTGGTATAACCTGCTTCCTACCAGCCTGTCTCATAACTCAGAGAGGGACATAAGGGTAGGTTCTCCTCAAACCGATCAGTATCAGAAATGGCACGTCCCTAGATCGAATGATGAATTCTTCAGTAGGGAACCACTCGAACATCCATTGTACCCGGTCCTCAGTCAAATTATCAAAGAGTTCGACCCATTCTATAGCATTCTCTAGTTGGCCGTACATGTTGGGCATGTAATTCAGTCGCTTTGGGTGATAAAAGGCGATATGATCGTCCCAGTCCCTCCGATGGATTTCTTGTCGGTACTCACCCTTTTGGAGATGTTCCATGAGCCAAAGTTGAAGTAGCAGATTACAACCCTCGAAATGTTTGGCTCCCTATTGACACCTTTCTAGGGCTCGGTATATCTCTGCAATGATCATTGGCACAAGACTGAACGGTTGTCCGTCAATTCCTTCCATTAGAGTTTTGGTGACCATAGCTAGCCTGGTATGGATTTTTGTCTTCTTCATTGGAAACACTATCATCCCCAAGAAACAGAACATGAAGACAAAGACCCTTCGGTGAATATGCCCCAATGATGTAAGGGAGAACTCGTCAGGATAAGTACGATAGGATTTGCTGTGACCGTACCTCTCGTACAAGTAGTCAAAGGGAATGTACGACTCATTCAAACATGTCAAGTCTGGATTCTTATTTAGACCCATCATTTTGAGAAAACCTCTACCCTTGCGGTTTTCCGGCACTAACAAACCTGGAGTTTCCTACGGTATACCAGCCAGTTCTCCTATTTCCTCGAGCAGGGGTGTCATCTTAATGTCTCCGAAGCGGAACACTGACCTATCACAATCCCAGAATAGGGTAGCTGCTTCTATGATTTTGTTGTTGGGTTGAATTTCGAAGAGAGAAGGTAGGTTTCCCAGGTATTTTCGGACAAGAGTCTGATCACTGGAATGAAGCTCCTTCCACCAGCTTAGAAATTTTGGGTGGATGTTGGTGACCATGCCGAATCTAGAGACTTCGTGCCTCATATTTTTGCAAGACAAAAAGGTTAGGCCTTTACCCCCACCAGACTCGACTATTTAATATCAACAATTGGCATAAAAGCATTTTAGTTCTCCAAATAAATGCACAAAACGTGGTAGTGCCTGTTTGGGTTTTGGGAAAACCCAGTGGACTTTGGACAAGGCTATCTTAAAGAGTCATTATGCGGACAACATAACGGACTCGGCTAGGTTTGACCATGATGCATGCACAATTGAACAGAGTAAAGTTTCTATGGGGTTTTAGACTGGTACCCTTGAGCGCACAACTCAAGAGGGAAAGGCGCGAAACCGTCAACTACACCGTTGATCGATTGGTTTTACCGCAAATATGCCTTTGCCGGATTTAGGGGGTGATAATATCGGAAGGGCGCAACCACTTATTATAAGCATTTCTATGGTATTTTGTTTGGCACGAGTGGAATATGATGTTGAAAATATGCTTATGCAATAATTAAAACAAGTTGTCACGTATTTGCACGTGCATAAAATAATAATTACAATAATTTAAAACAGTAATAAAGGGATGCAGTAAAGGAAGGCAGTAAAAGAAATAAGAGAAAGAAACAAAAGAGAAGTTAGTTTTGTAATAGAAGAAGGAATTAAATGCTTAAAGGGATTAAACAAATAAAGGCATATAAGAAATGTAAAGTCACAGTAATAGTGTAAAAGCCTAAAAGAATATCCCTAGCAGAGTTTCCATGCTTTCGCGCCCCCT
The DNA here is from genome assembly GCF_001879085.1 of Nicotiana attenuata. NCBI lineage: Eukaryota > Viridiplantae > Streptophyta > Magnoliopsida > Solanales > Solanaceae > Nicotiana > Nicotiana attenuata. Next base: position 820,210 of record NC_031994.1, read on the forward strand.
TTTTCCTCCGCGGAAATCGGGTTTATGACATTTGGGAAGACAATTCGTTCCCTTTTGGGAATTGGGTTTTATGGATTGAAGAGTCGCCACCTAATGATTTAAGTGGATTAGGACACTAAGAAGGGTTTGAGTTTGGATAACTAGAGATAGGGTAAGGGCTTGAAATTATTCCAAGGGGAAGGTGTTAGGCACCCCTCAGAATCCACTAGTGTGGTTCCCGGCCAAGCTATTGTTGTGACTTAAAGTACAAATAACACATAGGCAAGTAAGACTTCAGATAAGAGGGGATTTATCACAGAAAGGCTAGAAATAACGAAAGTCGAAAAGCATTAAAAAGACTTGATTTTAGAAGAAACGTTTTAAAAGATTTAAAAGAAACAAAGAACAAAGGAAAGGGGGTCCTAGGTTTATTAATAATATGGATCACCCCACACAACACCCGGTAATCACTTATACACGTGGTGTTATTGCATGGTCATCATATTCATATCTACCCTTTCCCACCCCGTTAAGGTATTAAAGCGCGGGATAGTCTCGTTTTCTTATTGCATGCTATTACCCGCCCCGATCCTATCAGTCCCGGAGGTACTTGGACTACTAATCCTAAAGGGAGGAGATGTTGGGTTTATTTGTGGTTTCAAAAGGTAAAAATACTAAGGCGACAAACAAAACGCATATAGCAAGTTTGGGGAAGCATATAAACAAATAAAAGTTTCACACAGACCTCCTTTAAACCAAAGAAAACACATAGTTTAGCATGTCTTGCACATACTGTTTAAGGTCTAATTAAACTTAAAAGGTTTAAGGCAGACTGATTTATTACATAGTTCAGATAAGAAGCCCGAAGCAGGCCTACCTGTTGGTTGTAGCTAATAAGATTTGATTCAATTTATAAGTTACCCTATGGATTGCCTAAGTGATAGACGAAAACCTATAGGCATGATATCTACAGATTTCCGAAACAAGAATATGACCTGATTACATACTGATTTAAGAAAAGTTGCCAGTTAAAAGTGAGTTTTAGAAGTGCACAAGTTCTGCCATTGGTAATACATTATTACTGCTAGCTTTAGACTTTTAAACGAGTTAGGTGATTCAAATTCGGTTAAAGCTCCTATAGGCATGCTTTCTATGTGTTTGTTCTCTTTAGAACACATTTTATAGACATAGTAAAAATGCAGAAACCCTATAGGCATGACATCTAAATGTTGGGTTTCATATGAGCATGACATCTGATTGCGTTTGGTAATTAAGACCTATAAACACGTTTGCCTGGTGAGAAGTGGATATGCAAGAATCAGAAAGGACCTTTAGGCATATTCTCTACATGCATATGCATCCTATAGACATGGTATCTATACATGAGAGTGCAGAAATCCTATAGACATGTTATCTACGTATGAGAATGCTGAAATTAGAAAATCCTATAGTCGTGTTATCTACATGAAAGAATGCAGGATTCTTATAGGCATGGTATCTATGTGAAAGAATGCAGAAATTCCAATAGACATGGTATCTATGTGAAAGAATGCGGAAATTCCTGTAGACATAGTATCTATATGAGAATGCTGAAAATAGAGATCCTATAGGCAGGTTAATGTACGTTTACGTTATTGGAAGTGCACAAATACGAACTCCTATAGGCAGGTTATCTTTCCTTTGCATACATGGTTACCCTTCCCTTTTCACTAGCCGACCCCGAAAGTTTATTACAAAGTTATTACAGCCCAGAAATGTAAAATAAAGAAAAATACATCATAAATTAAAATTCAACCCAAGGAAGAGCTGATTCAGACTTCCTGTCTGAAGTATGAAGTAAACCAACTCCAAAGATCATATTTCAAAGCCTTTCTACCACTTGGGTGTGTCAAAGTTCCCTAAGAGCCCCACATGAACTCCGGGCAGTGCTTACACCCCATTGCATTACCATATTAAGACATAGTGCAGTGTGGAAAGGCCAACCCTCAAATGTCCAAGTTCAGAGGGAACTCAAGGTCCCAAGGCAAGGCTCACAAGAGGGGGCAGAACTTAGGAACTAAGAGAGAGTGCAAGTGTAGAAGTGGAATTCTGAAGGGGGAAAAGGAAGAGGGAAGCAATTTACATTAACACACATAGGGGATAAGGAATGGGGGAATTTGCAAGAGCAAAAAGAAAAGCAGGCTGATGGGCACACCCAGCAATGGGATATGCTGGCACACCCTCCAGCCTGTTTATATAGAGGTTAAGACCCCATTGGGTCAAACTTAATTCATGGACAACAACTCATGTTGCCATGCCTTAAGCCACAACTCTCAAACACATAGGGGCAATAGGGTAGGGGAGCAAGGATTCATAACAGAAACAGAAATATATGAGCATACTTAATTTAAACAGAAACAGTAAAGTAGACATGGATAAAAGCTGTAAATGAACACATTGTGGTGATGCTAAAACTTAAATTAGGACATACCAGTATCAAAGAAAACAAATAGAGAAAATGCAGTAGTCTTGTAAAGGCCACAGAATAGACAAGAAGAGAGTGGTAGTAAGAGTTCAGGAGAGATTGTGAAGTAGTAGTGAAGGATTGTTAAATCGTGTGTGCTGTGTGTTAAAGAATCGTGTATTTATAGTGTAAAAGTCATGAGGAAATAAGGTAAGAAAATAATTGAGAATGATTGTCATTCAATTACACAAGACTCCCTTTAATTAAGGGATTCAGATTCAAACGGGTATAAACCAATTAAGGAAAGAAATTAATCAAACACTTTGTGCAAAGTAGGCAATTAGGGGTGAATACATAAGAGTTTTTTATTTAAAAACGGAATTTTGAAATACACGGTTGTGCAATAAGAAAGAGAATCAATTGATATCCAAGAAATCAAGAGGTCAGAGATTTGTTATGAATGAACGAGTCAAAAGATGGGAAAGGTTTTTACTTAAAGGAAATTAGCAAACATGGAAAGGGAATCAATTAGACCCATATTCAGAGGGGAGTATGGACTAAATTACAGATTTAAAAACTACTTTAGATGGAAGTTCGTTCATATAAAGAGCATACAAACACGTTAAGCATGAAAGAAGACTGTAGTGTCATTGTAAAATCAGTAGAAAATCCAGTATAGAAGAGTTTAGAAAAAGGTCAGAGTCATATGAAAACAAATAAGTCCAAACTCAATTCAAAGACTCGAAGTCAATCAAAAAGAATTAGGGGTTTCGAAATAAAACCCTATTCCAAGCAAACCATAAAGCAGAGATGAGAGGGCAGGCAATTGAATCGAAATCATGTTTAGAAGTTTCAGAAAAGGAACAGGCTTCTTAGCAACAGAACTCATGAGAAAACATGATAGCAAAGTAATGTGCAATCACAGTAGAAGGATTCAAAGAAATAATGGAAAATACTAATAAGAACAGTAGAAGAAGCATGCTTAGAGGATCTTTTAGGAGAAATTCAAAACAAGGTTAGTAGAAGAAAAAGCAAAAACCTTAAGAACACAGTAAGAAGAATGTAGTAGGCAAACATAGTAGAACATAGTAGAAGAAAAACGAGAACATAGTATGGAAAACATGGTAGAAAAACATACAAGCATGGAGCATATAGAACACAATAAAAAAAAGAACATACAAGAACGGAGTATAAAAACTCAGTAGAAGAGCATATAAGAACGTGGTAGATAAAAACACTAGAGCACAATAGAGGCAAATACATAAAAGAAAGGGGGAAGAAAACACTTTAGCATTTTTTTTTCCAGAAAACCCTAGATCGGAAAGAAAGATTTTAAAAGTAATTTTCAAAAAGAAAAGTTAGGGAAATCATTTGAAAACTCAAAGAGAGCACAGATACCCCACAGATCTAAAGAAATCGGAGAAAACCCTCAAAGGGTTAGGGTTTCAGAAGAACCCTAGAAATGAGAAAGGCTTTGAGAGGTCATCGATCTGAGTCGGAGAGGTCGGAATCAGACTTAAACAACTATAGTACGCCGGAGCAAGGCCGGAGATGACCAGAGAACCTTGAATCGATAGAGGTCTGGTGAAAACCTTCAAAGTCAGGCCTTAAATCTTCAGGTATCAAGCACATAGAAGCAATAGGAGGTGAGATAGGACTCCCACAGCCTGAAAGCCATGGGTTCCGGTGGGTTTCACGGTGGGAGATGGTCGGAGACGATTAGGGTTCAGAGAAGGTTCGAGAGAGTTTGAGGGGGTGAAGGGATTCAAAGGCGGCTGATAGATGAGAGTGATTTAGGGTTGGGGGGGGGTTTGGGAAATTAAAAAGGAAAGAAGAGATTGTGGCCGTCGATCATTTTGATCAACGACCTGGATTTATTGGGGAGCCGGGCGGGTTGGATTAAATCGGGTCATGGGCGGTAGTTTAGGAATTGGGCCGGTCCAATTGAGATTGAAATTGGGTTAATTGGGGTGGTCGATTTGGGCTAAAATTGAAATAAATAGGGCTAGATTTTAAATAGCCTCTTTTTCCCTTTTTATTTTATAAAATAGTAAAATTATTTCTGAAAACAAATTAAAGGTACTAAATTTATTAATAATATATAAATATTAAATTAGAAATACTGGAATCAAATTGGTAATTATAAACGCAATTAATTCTTAACATAGGCTAATATTGCAATTATATGCAATTTAGCTTTAAAAAATACTAGATAAGTTTGTAAAAATGTGCAAAAAAATGCAAAAAATTACCTTAGCTATATTTTGGGATAAATATGAGATAAAATAAATTAATCATCAAAAATGATAATTTGAGGAATAATTATTGGTTTTTGTATTGCAAAAATAGGGCAATAAATTGATTAAAAATCATTTAAAAATTAGAAAAAGTGCTAAAACATTTGGACACACTTATATATGCATACATATGCTATTTTGAAAGTATTTTGCACATATAAAAAAATATTGTAGTGAAAAATTGGGTATCAACACCTATAGATTAAAGGGAAATACAAGGCTGTGAAACATGTCTATGAGCTAAAATCAGTGTGCATCTAGAAATCATGCCTATAGGGTTTAAATCCAGTTCGACATTAGATAATCATGCCTATAGGATTATACTAATTGGTTCTGAATAGAATCGCCACTGCCCATCATTAAATAATATGCCTATAGGACTAAAAGCACAATTCTGGATTTGTAACTGTGATTTACTGTTATTTGTCACTGCATGAAACGCTCAGATGTCGTACTAAATAAAATCAGTAGGCAAAATAATAGGCCTTAACACTCACATTAATGAAACTATTTCTGTATATCACTGCTCGCTTGTCTTCTCTCATAGATATCCTGTCTATAGGATTCTGCGATCAATAAAAACTTAAACTAATCAGTTGGCGTGCATTTGATGTTTATGGTGTGGAGGTCAATATGAGCCCATATATGTTTTTATGTGAAAAGAATCCTAACTGTTTTTGTTTATCGCCTAGTATTTTACAATTTTGAGCAACCCAGGCTTAGTCTAGAACCACCCCAAATAGAAGTCCTAATGCCTCCAGGACCATAGGTAAGGGACGGGTAGTGCACGCATAGGAAACGCACTAGAATCAACTAGAGCGCTTTAAGTAACAACTTAAAGTAGTAATTGGGTAGCAGAGATGATAGTCTGTGCCCGCATGTAATATGAGTAACACCCCATCTCGAGGGAGTTACGAAGTATTATTTATGTTGCACGGGGTGATCATTTGGGCTAAAACATTTATGACCCCCCCCCCCCCCCACCATTATGTAATTCTCTAGCTTATTTATTAGACTAATTCATAAATTAGTTCGGCCGGGACCACCGTTGTGGACCTTGAGGGGTTCCTAACACCTTCCCCTCAAGGTATTTTGAGCCCCTTACCCGATCTCTGGTGATGCAAGATTAGGTATGATTATGAGTTATATCTACTCTAGGTGCCCTAACGCACCTTAATTCGTTAGGTGGTCACTTTAAGAGAATTCCTTTTCCCTACCCTCTCAAAAGGAGTTGTCAAAATGTCGAAACCTTATTTCGCGAGAAAAAGGGGGCGCGACAGCATGGGACTCTGCTGGGGATATCATTAGGCTCTTACCATTATGAACTTGATCTACATGAATTAGTCTTTCCCGATAAGCGTATTTTTGTTATTTTGCTCTTGTTTTCCTTCTATTTGCTACATGCACATCCTTTTCTCTATTTCCCCTTTATATGAACTCACATGCAATCTTCGATTAATTCAGTTACAACGTGTGTTTCCCCTATTTCCTAATCATGTTCCTGACTTTCAATTTTTCTATATAAGTCTCTCCCCAATCCTTACCCCCTTTATTTGCTTTATTACAATTCCTTCATTTCGCGAACTAACTTCTTTCCTGTTTTTTCTTTCCTTTATATGTTTACGTTTATTCAAATACTGCATTTATTTCAAAACATGTGAAAATACTTGACAATGTGTTATTTTTTTACATAATGCATGCTTAATATCATATTCCACTCGTGCGTACTAATACCATTAGTAGCACTTGATGAGTGTCCGCATTCTTCCTAAATTTACCCTTTAAATTTGGAAAGGCTTATTTGCGGTAAAACTAGACGATCAGCGGTGCATGTCGACGGTTCGTGCCTTTCTTCTCAAGTCGTGCCGCTTGAGTGTACCAGTCTAGACTTCTATAGAAACCTTAATCTGATAATAACTGTACATGCATCATGATCAAACCTAGCTGGGTTAATATGTTGTCAGCATAATAACCCTTTAGATAAACCATGTTTCAAAGTCCACCGGGATTTGCATAATCCCAACGGGCGCAACCACGATATGTCATTATTTGGAGAGGTAAATGCCGACATGCTAATCGTTAATGTGTAAGTAGTCGAATCCGGAGGGGCAAGGGTCTAACTCTGTTTTATTTTTACAGAAAATGAGGTACGAAGTCCCAGGTCGGCATGGTCCGAAGTATACCACCGTTATTGTTGGATTGGTGGAAAAACCTTTCGCCAAGCCGACAAAAATCACGTGAAAAGGGTTCTTGGAAATTTACCCTCCTTATTGGACATCCAACCAAACAACATGCTGATCGAGGCTGCTACAATGTTCTGGGACGGAGAAGGGCTGTACTTCGTTTTGGCAATATAGAAATGACTCCTCTTTTAATGGAAATAGGGAGGACTTGCTGGATTACCATGGGATAGTCCCGGTTTACTAGTACCATAAAATCGCACGACCTCGGGAACCTGATCGACGGAGCCAAAAGGGTCAAATATGGAGAAAGTCCCTCTGGGACCAAGTAGATTAGGTTTATCTGTTTTTTGAATCGTTTTGGAATTCGAATGTAATAAGGCAAATGTCATTAGTAACTCATTTATTTGTTGTCATTTTTAGGTTCGTCTTATTTATTACATTAATAAATTAGAGGCATTTATCGGCATTAAATCTCTCCAAAATCTAATCGTCTCTAGGCTTATCTCGGGCACAACAAGGCCCAAAATAGGACGCGAATTTACATTTCCGAATATGTATTTAAATACTGCAAATACTTTTCAGGATCCTCACTGACTGGTTTACCTTTTTGCATTTTTATATATTTTGATTATTCCCATTCCCTAATGTTGGTTCGCACATACTTCATCGTCAGCATATCACACCAGATCCAGAGCCTTCCACCTCCTCCTCCTCCAAGCAATCCGAAAAAGCAGAGGAAAAGCTAAGATGGATGATATGATAATGTCAGAAAAGACAACGCTACACATGCTGAGAATATTGAAACTTCAGACGGTCAGAGTACTCCAGCACAGAAACGATTTGGTCCTACAATTGGAACAGAAGATACTAGAATTGCAAGGGGAGCTTGAGCAGGTCCGCAATTTGGCAAACCTCTCCCCCACCTAAACGTCCCGGATCTTAACCAGCAAAATGCTCAAAACCCAGCACCTCCTCAAAATACACCAAACCAACGTTCACAAAATCATCCCGCACCCCATCAATACGCAAACCTCCCAAAATCCTAATCCTCTACTAGTACCAACACCCCCTCAACACCAGCATCTCCCGACTCAATACCCACAAACCACTTACCATACTCCTCAGAATATCCCACAACCTATCACTGATCCGCAAAATTAAACTATTGATCACCACTACACTCAAACCCCGGCACCCACCAAAACAATCTCATATACGTAGAAACCTTACCCCATTCGCTCAACCAATCTTATACATACCAGAATCCGCTGAGAAGGACCTACTCATTAAGAATATAGCGGAGGAGCTCAAGAAGCTCGCAAGCCGAGTCCAGGGTATCGAAGGAGGCAAAGGAATTAAGGGTCTGAATTATGAAGATTTATGCATTCAACGACGTTAGAACTGCTAGAGGGTTTACAACCAAGTTTGAGATGTTTGACGGAACAGGCGAACCAAAGGTATATTTGAGGATGTACCGCGACAAGCTCGTGGGAGTTGGAAGATGAAAGAATTCGCATGAAGCTATTCATGAGGAGTCTCACTGGAGATGCCTTATCTTGGTATATCAGTCAAAATACCAAGAAATGGGTTAATTGGTAAGCATGGCATCAGTCTTCATAGACCGATTCAGGTTTAATACAAGAATGCATTGGACGTCTTCTACATATAGAACCTCAAGAATAAACCAACGGAAACTTTCTGCGAGTATTGCTACTCGATGGAGGTTAGAAGCTACAAAGGTTAGGCCGGCATTGGAAGAAGAGCAGATGAACAAATTCTTCGTCAAGGCCTAGTATCCACAATTACTAGAAAGGTTAATGGTCGTCTAAAATCACAAATTCTCCGACATCATCAAAATCGGGGAAAGGATTGAAGAAGGGATCAAGAGTGGGATGGTAACTAATTTTGAGGCATTGCAGGCTACGAACAAAGCATTACAGTCAGGGGGTATATCAAAGAAGAAAGAAGTAGGGGCAGTGATGGTAGCCTAAGGTCCAAAATCCCCACTCACATACCAAACACCTCCACCTACATACCAACCTTCACCTCCTAGATATCTCAACCCGCTACCGTCTATCACACTTATAACACCCAGCCAGCCTATTTACCATTTACCTCTAACCCATCCAAACTATCAAAAACCCAAACCCAATTTGGATCGTAGGCGCGTCCAGATAAATACACCCCTATTGCTGAGCCCATCGACCAGCTATATGAAAGACTGAAGGCTGCTGGACATGTCACCCCTATTCTCGTTGTCGCCATGGAAAAACTCCTCCCAATGGGTCAACCCAAACAAAATATATGCATACCATTTCGGTATGAAGGGCATACTATTAATGAATTCCGCACTCTAAAAGACAAGATTCAGACCCTGATTGATACCAAAGTCATACAAGCAAAGAAGCCACACCCAATATCCGCAACAATCCCAGATTAGGGGTGAAGGAGTAAATGTGATAGAAACTGATGAAGAATGGATCCTGAAGGGTCGATTAGGCTTATTGGCGAAGGTGACGACCCTAAGAAAACCTGCAGTCACACTCAACTCCTATTGTGGTAAGATACAGCCACCGGTCGAAGTTGAAATAGCTACATCATCTCTGTTCAAAGTCAAAGTAACAACACCTGTGACTACACCTACTCCATTTGAAGTAAAATAGCCACACCTTTCACTATGACGGTAGCATCCCCACCACCTTTCAATTCCAACGCCGTACCTTTAGATTATGTTGCCGAAGCTAGGAGAAAAAGGAAAGGCAAAAATGGAAGAGTCTGGTGCTACACAGGGGATGACCAGAACTGGAAGAATCTATACACCCAAAAATTTGGGGGGAACAAGCAAGGAAGCTTGTTGCCAAACAAACCCATCATTGAAACTGGTCCATGATCTCTGGAGGAAAGTACAGGCAAGAGAATACTCTGTTGTTGATCACCTGAACAAAACCTCTGTTTAGATTTCCATTATGTCATTGCTACAGAATTCTGAGACGCATAGGAATGCGTTAATGAAGGTGTTGAATGAAGCTTATTGTGCCCACAACATCACCAGTGGAGAATGGCCAACATGGTAAGGGAAAGTACTGCAAAGCCACAAGATCACCTTTCACGAAGATGAATTACCACCTGAAGGACATAGTGTCACAATAGAGCACTGCACAATCACAATACAAACTGAGGACAAACTCATCGCCAGAGTTCCTAATAGATGGGGGTTCAAGCCTCAACATTTGTCCATTGACTATCTGAAAAGGTTGGGTAATGATTCCATGAGATACGAGCAGGGAGTATGAATGTGAAAGGCATTTGACGGGTCCCAATCTGCCAATTGGGGAAATTAACCGTTGTTTGTAGATGGGCCCGGCTTGGTTTGATGTTGAGTTTCAGGTATTGGACATATCTGCTATGTATAATATTTTACTGGGACGAAACTTGGATACATACCGCTGGAGTTGTGGCTTCTACGCTACGCCAGGCCGTTGAAGTTCGAATGGAACCATCAGGAGTAATCATTCGTGGGGACGGAAGTAATCCCGTTTACACCAGTCAAACCGTCCGCGGTTGTCGAGATAAAGAAAGTTGGGTGGAGAAAATTATCACACACATCGAGCGTGTCAATGCGATTGAGAAAGATAAATGGTGGAGCAGCAAAATAGAAAGCATATTGGCATTGTCAGGGTATGAAACCCAGCAAAAGGCTTTGGAAGGAGCTCCAGGGCATTACCAAAATAGTACAACTGAAACATCATGGTACAACTTTTGGGCTCGGATTCAGTATACATGGTAAGAATATGATGATTGGTTGCCACCATGGCGTGGTCCCTGTTACTCTCTTGAGCAAGCCAGTGCCGCATCTGAGTCAAACCTTTCATCAGGCCGATACAATATGGGGATCTGAAGAAGAGGAAGCTTTGGCTGGGCTAAGGAACTTGTTTCGTAGAAGACGAAGACATAGATTGCAATGCGATAGTTGCGGAGGAGGAGGAGGAAAAAGGCGCTTACCTTTAGACGGTGGAGAGGGAGCATTTCTCAGGGAACTGGA